>NC_069510.1:137427344-137729844 GCF_027579735.1 Bombina bombina
AGTCTCACATATACACACATCCAGTCTCACATATACACACATACATTCTCACACATACAGTGTCACATATACACACATACAGTGTCACATATACACACATACAGTCTCACATATACATTCTCACATATACAGTGTCACATATACACACATACAGTGTCACATATACACACATCCAGTCTCACATATACACACATCCAGTCTCACATATACACACATACATTCTCACACATACAGTGTCACATATACACACATACAGTGTCACATATACACACATACAGTCTCACATATACATTCTCACATATACAGTGTCACATATACACACATACAGTGTCACATATACACACATCCAGTCTCACATATACACACATACAGTGTCACATATACACACATCCAGTCTCACATATACACACATACAGTCTCACATATACACACATCCAGTCTCACATATACACACATACAGTCTCACATATACACACATACAGTCTCACATATACACACATACATTCTCACATATACACACATACAGTCTCACATATACACACATACATTCTCACATATACACACATACATTCTCACATATACACACATACATTCTCACATATACACACATACAGTCTCACATATACACATATACACACATGCAGTCTCACATATACACATATACACACATACAGTCTCACATATACACACATACAGTCTCACATATACACATATACACACATATAGTCTCACATATACACACATACAGTGTCACATATACACACATACATTCTCACATATACACACATACAGTCTCACATATACACACATACAGTCTCACATATACACACATACATTCTCACATATACACACATACAGTCTCACACATACAGTGTCACATATACACACATACAGTCTCACATATACACACATACAGTCTCACATATACACACATACAGTCTCACATATACACACATACATTCTCACATATATACACATACATTCTCACACATACAGTGTCACATATACACACATACAGTCTCACATATACATTCTCACATATACACGCATATATTCTCACACATACAGTGTCACATATACACACATACAGTCTCACATATACATTCTCACATATACAGTGTCACATATACACACATACAGTGTCACATATACACACATCCAGTCTCACATATACACACATACAGTCTCACATATACACACATACAGTCTCACATATACACACATACAGTCTCACATATACACAAATACATTCTCACACATAGTGTCACATATACACACATACAGTGTCACATATACACACATACAGTCTCACATATACATTCTCACATATACAGTGTCACATATACACACATACAGTGTCACATATGCACACATCCAGTCTCACATATACACACATACAGCCTCACATATACACACATACAGTCTCACATATACACACATCTAGTCTCACATATACACACATACAGTCTCACATATACACACATACATTCTCACATATACAGGCATACAGTCTCACATATACACACATACATTCTCACATATACACACATACATTCTCACACATACAGTGTCACATATACACACATACAGTCTCACATATACACACATTCATTCTCACATATACACACATACAGTCTCACATATACACACATACATTCTCACATATACACACATACATTCTCACACATACAGTGTCACATATACACACATACAGTCTCACATATACACACATACATTCTCACATATACACACATACAGTCTCACATATACACACATACATTCTCACATATACACACATACATTCTCACACATACAGTGTCACATATACACACATACAGTCTCACATATACACACATACAGTCTCACATATACACACATACAGTCTCACATATACACACATACATTCTCACATATACACACATACATTCTCACACATACAGTGTCACATATACACACATACAGTCTCACATATACACACATACAGTCTCACATATACACACATACAGTCTCACATATACACACATACATTCTCACATATACACACATACATTCTCACACATACAGTGTCACATATACACACATACAGTCTCACATATACATTCTCACATATACACACATATATTCTCACACATACAGTGTAACATATACACACATACAGTGTAACATATACACACATACAGTCTCACATATACATTCTCACATATACACACATACATTCTCACATATACACACATCCAGTCTCATATATATACGCACATACATTCTCACATATATGTATGTATTTATATACATACATATGTCAATTGTACTGAATATATAAATGTATTCCATATACATTATGTATGTATTAGCTTGGTATAAATCTAATTTAACTTAAAGCAGAGAAAACAGTGGTTCCTGTAACAAAGGACATATCAGAGATGTTCTTTTTTGTATTATTCTGGTGACAATTTCTCTGTTTTTATTATTACTATTAGTGATAGTAATACGAAGTACAATTATCCTTTAAATCTCACATTTAGTTATTTTCCTTATTTTGAAATGCAGCATTATTATACTCTATCCGTTTAAAGGGAAACATATTTAGACTACCAAGCCATCAGGCTTATCTCTCTTTCACAGTTGAGATAAATTAGCTAATATACAATAACATTTATCTTGTGACGAACCTAGGATAATCCAAGCTATTATAAATTAATGACTTAGAGGACTTTGATTATTGTAATTTTAACTTTGTAATTTTATATTTAATGTTATACTTCTGTGAAATTTTTTTTTCTTTTGAAATAAGTATTAATAATTGTAATTATATAAATAACAATAATAATACATAACTCTTTTTTTTCCCTACATGTATAGCTTTGTATTAATGGCTAGAATTCAGGATTCATTGATACCTTTTACTACTGTGTTTGTGCCCGTTAAATAGAGCTTCAGATATGAAAATGAATTTGGTGACTTTTTCTGTGGCGCTATAAAGCCACCGCCCATAGCAGCTAATATTTTACCTTATTTGCAGTATGAAAGTACATACCTTTTCCTGAACCTTTATCTGATTTTTTTATTTTATTTTGCCAGGACTATTCAGCAATGGTTGGCTCAGGTGCAGTCTCTCCTCTACTGCAATGAGAATGGCTTCTGGGGCACTTTCCTTGAGAGTCAAAGGAGCTGTGTTTGTCATGGAGGCAGCACACTCTGCCAGCGACCGATCCCCTGCATCATTGGAGGGAACCAGAGTTGTGCCATGTGCAGTATGGCGAACATCTCCCTTTGTGGCTCTTGTAATAAGGGCTTTAAGCTGTACCGGGGCCGTTGTGAGGCACAAAATGTGGACTCTGAGCGAAGAGAGCAGTTCATGAGTCTCGAGACAGAGTTGGACTTCGAAGACTTGGAGCTTCGCTTTCTTCTGCAACAGATGGATTCTCGGCTTCATGTGCACACTACTTTCATCAGCAACGAGATTCGACTCGATACCTTTTTTGATCCACGGTTCAGGAAGAGGCTGTCCCTTACATTAAAGAGCAACAAAAACCGTGTAGAGTTTATTCACATGGTCATTGGGATGTCCATGCGAATTTGCCAAGCAAGGAACACCACTCTGGATCCCAGCTTCTTTGTTTATGTTAATCCATTTAGTGGAAGCCACTCAGAGGGTTGGAGTATGCCCTTTGGAGAACATGGTTACCCACGGTGGGAGAAGACACGACTGCAAAACAGCCAGTGCTTTAACTGGACTCTTCTTTTGGGCAATCGTTGGAAGACATTCTTTGAGACTGTACATATTTACCTTCGCAGTCGTGCACGTTTGCCAACAGTCATGCGAAATGATACAGGACAAGGCCCAGTTGACCTGTCAGATCCAACTAAGCGACAGTTCTATGTAAAGATCTCTGAAGTGCAGTTGTATGGATACAGCCTACGGTTTAACCCAGATCTTCTCCGTAGTGCTGTGCAGCAAGTCAATCAGTCATACACTCAAGGCAACTTCTTTTCCTCTCACCCTGTCATGCTGCTTATGCTAGACATCCGAGAACGGATCAACCGTCTAGCACCCCCAGCTGGGCCAGGGAAGCCCCAGCTAGACCTCTTCTCTTGTATGCTGAAGCACCGTTTGAAGCTGACAAACAGCGAAATCATACGGGTTAACCATGCTCTGGACTTGTACAACACTGAGATCCTGAAACAGCCTGACCATATGACTGCAAAACTATGTTAACCCCTTATCTGTCTCCCTCTGAGGGCCCCCTGGCTCTGTACATCTATTAGTGGTCTAAATTCTTAGGCAAATGGGTGGACTGTGAATTTTACCAGCAGTAAAACATTTAGAGGGTCTTATAATTTACAGTCAATCTCACAACCTGACTTTGATTGTGCTGCTTCATATTAAACAACTGAGTATATCTACATGCTTCCTATTGCCAAACAAAAACTTCTTATAAACATGTAAAGCATTCATGTTCAAGAATAATCCATAGTTTCTACGTGCATTATGGATACATAAAAAAATAGCTGAAGGTTGCATACATTCAAATGGCCATACACATGTTTGTATCTATAGTCGTTTTGAAAGGTTCCATACTCACTATGGTTTGTTTCATGATTGTCATTTATAGAATAAGAACAGCATCCATATTTATTAAATAATCTTTGCGTATGCAAACTCTTTTGCCCCCCCTATTTTCCCCTATTTTTTAATGAGAGATTTGAGCAGTTGTGTATGTTAGAGGAAAATAACAGAGGTTTTTTATTGAGAGATACCAAAAAAATACCTTATGGGCTAGATTACAAGTGAAATGCTAATTTAACATGCACGTTTACCGACATACGTTAAATAACCAGCATTACAAGTGGCTGGTTAATTTTTTGCGCTATGCCCCCCAAATAAAGTGGACAGTTCCTTTTATAAAAAAATATGAGCATTTGTTTTTTTAATAACTGCATGAAACAGTTATAATGGGTTAAAGTGAGGACATGTAGGGTGTTAGAAAAATTGTCACTGAAAAGTGCCTTTACATTGAACTCTATGGGGACAGTGTTTTTACTTGAAATATATATGTATATGCTTATATACATATATATCTGTGTTACTATGTGTGTATACAAACACATAAATATATATGCATATGCTTATATACATATATATCTGTGTTACTATGTGTGTATACAAACACATAAATATATATGTATATGCTTATATACATATATATCTGCGTTACTATGTGTGTATACAAACACATAAATATATATGTATATGCTTATATACATATATATCTGCGTTACTATGTGTGTATACAAACACATAAATATATATGTATATGCTTATATACATATATATCTGCGTTACTATGTGTGTATACAAACACATAAATATATATGTATATGCTTATATACATATATATCTGCGTTACTATGTGTGTATACAAACACATAAATATATATGTATATGCTTATATACATATATATCTGCGTTACTATGTGTATATACAAACACATAAATATATATGTATATGCTTATATACATATATATCTGCGTTACTATGTGTATATACAAACACATAAATATATATGTATATGCTTATATACATATATATCTGCGTTACTATGTGTATATACAAACACATAAATATATATGTATATGCTTATATACATATATATCTGCGTTACTATGTGTATATACAAACACATAAATATATATGTATATGCTTATATACATATATATCTGCGTTACTATGTGTATATACAAACACATAAATATATATGTATATGCTTATATACATATATATCTGCGTTACTATGTGTATATACAAACACATAAATATATATGTATATGCTTATATACATATATATCTGCGTTACTTGTAATACCAGTGCACATTTGCAAAAGCTCCATTTTGCGCTCCACTCGTAATCTAGCCCCATATGTTTTATATTTCTTTAATGGAGACGTCTCTACATAAAAATAGAAATGGTTGTGTTAATAGACTGAGGAGAAAATGAATATGATTAAAACCTAGATTAATCATCATTTTGTATACAAAAAAGACGCTCTCTGTAATCCTGTTCGTTCTTTAACATTCTACACGATAAGCAGAAGTATAGTCCCAGTCTAGACACATAGAGATGTGTGAGAATGGTCTGTATGTGTAGTTAGAAGATGATTCATATTCATAGAGATGATTGCAAAAGCACAGGTTTCCCGGGTCTTACATCTACGTTTGCCATATATGCTGCTTTAAACCAGGAAACATATGAAAAATACATATTTCAGGGTTCTTATAATGAAACATTATGCAAAACATTTCTTTAAACAGCCCTGACATATGTATTTTTTATATGTGTCCTGGTTTAAAGCAGCAATATGGCAACCCTACTTACATCATACAGGAATTAATGGTATTGGTATAATAAAATATACTTTCAACCATATCAAACGTTTCACCTCTATAGATGCATTATGTATGAATATTGTATATTCCAAAAAGAGGTTTAGAAATCAGTGGTAGATAAAACTCTCCTCTATCACATAATCCTACCTCACATTCCAATATTAACTGGCCATATTAACAAATTCTTCCATACAGTCTTACGTTATGGGTATGCCCGCTTGCTCAGGATTTGTATCTACTCTCTATAACGTTTGGTTAGTTTAATTCACATAATATAAAAGGCTGTTTCTATCCTATCATCTGCCTTCTCTTTTCTCCTTCATGCTGTACAGATTAGGCCTTTAAGTCTTTGCTGATAACGATCTTCTGACGTCAATACAATTGCAGTGTGATCTCGGTGCAATACACAGGGGTGACTGCAGATTGATGAATCCTGAGTTTTGAGTCAAATAAACCCATCAGGATCGTATGTTCTCGGTTTCTGCTCTTTAATAATGTGCTTTGAATAGGAAAAGCAAAATCAGAAAGATTTATTTGAGTAGCTCAAATTGGTACTAGGCATATTTGTCCGTGGTGTTTTGGGGCCAATTGGATGATTCTAAAGCTTTTGCAAGTCTTTTTAATAAACCCCAACAGCACTACCCATAAGGGCAAAATAAGGATAGCATACAGGGATAAGTAATTGCAGTCTCACACATCTGTTGTCTAAATATAAATTGTAAGCAGCTGGAAGTATGTAGAGATACTCGTAATGGGTTTATATTGCAGCATGCTCATTTTCAGCTAGCCCAGAACAGAACCTGCTGCTATAAAGAGATAGAGAAAAATACAGATATCTACTAAATGCACAATTCTTCTTTAGCTGAATAACTGAGGTGCTATGTAGTTTCCTACTGTCCAACGCCTCTTAGCCCAAGAATGTCTGACCACTTCTACCCAAAGTATTAATCAAACATTTCATTAATGGTCTACTAATGAATATTTCATTGACCCAACAATCAAGTCCCTGCATTGTCAACTTTCTGTCCAGTCTACCAGTGAACATATATAAACATTAACTTGGCAAAAAAAATTAACCCAAGCCACAAACTGACCTGTCACACATTGACCAGTTCTGCATCTCCACTAACAAATACATTGAGACCAGAAGCCATCTGAACCTTCCCAACCCCCCTAATTTCAATGATGTCGGGACCCCAGTTCAAGACAATCACAACCCTTTGAGAGAGAGAAGCACATATCTGTGTTCGAGATAAAGTGTGGCACTAAAGAGAGGAGCTTCGGAAATGTAATTACCTCCTCCATGAGCCTTGAAAGTAAATCAGCAAGTAAAGGGGTTAACTGCCATATATACAAACAATTACCCCCCCTACAAGGGAGAGAATCTTATTCTTTTTTTTTGTTATGTACATTTAAATTTGTAAAATGTAATATAAGAGATGATAATAATGCTGATGTTAATTACATGTTGAGAAGGAGGATGAACAACTGCTAGTCATCCAAATGCCGGCATGTTCCTCCTTGATGACTGATAAAATAATGACAAACCATTCACAGTCTAGATCATGCTTGGGTTAAAGGTTGGTGATGGGAGGGAAGGGATTACCTTATGGAGTGTTTGAATGGTCTTGCAACAATGGAAAGTCAATAAAATGAAGGTGGATATCATTTACAAGGTGAGTGGAGCTATCTGGTACCTTGTGTTGTGTGGAGATATAGCGCCAAGAAACTGACCCCATTTGGCTCTGACTATGGGCTATGGAGCTATCTGGTACCCCTTGGCACCCCAAAGCCTATTCACCCTTACTGGTTTAGTGACATCACTATCCAAATTTGCTTTTACTAAAGTGATATAAAACCCAAACATTTTCTTTTGTGATTCGGACACAACATACAATTTTTTATAAGAAAGTTTCCAATTTGCTTCTATTTTCAAATTGGCTTGGTTCTCATGATGTTGTTTGTTGAAGAGATACCTAGGTAGCTGTCTGGTTCTCTATAAGGCAAAAAAAGAGGGATATTTAGAGGGCGCTGCAAATGAGCTTAAGATATCTTGAATTTAAGGGATACTTAAAGGAGAAAATAGTGATTTGTCTATATATATAATATATAACAGACCTATATGCGATAACATTTTCGTGGAAAAATTACACCTTTATTATTAAAAGTATTAATTCATCATAATGTACAAATCAATATAAGAAAATATATAAATGACATCTCTTATAGATAATAAAAACAATCCTAAAAAACGATTAACTGTGGTTGAGCACTATTTCATACCCAAAGCATGAACAGCTAACATATTAAAAGTAAACAGCCTCGCTATACAAACAAAACTTCTTGGGTGTTATACACAGAATTAATAGGCTGAGTACATTAATAGTAAGAGCGATATAATATACCTCCAAAGAAAGTCTCTTTAAATGCCACTTGTAGATCTATGTAGGTATATATACGATAATGCACAGTTCATATCCAAATTCAATGGTGTATAACTTAGGCGTATATGTGCAATTTAAAGAAAATGCCCGCTTATTGGACCATAGCAGAAACACCGTCTTTAACTTTAGAATTGCCCATACATTAAAGGTGCAGATAAAAAAACGGAATATCGTGGTTTATGTGTTTTACCTTGGAGCAGAGAAATACTGTCTCACAGGGTTAGTTATACTTTAGGGTTAGGGTTAGTACACAATCCGGTTCCTTACCGCGGTACTCTTCCAGAGTGCTCCTGGCGTCTCACGCCGATCAGCTGTTAGCGCTCACGTGATTTGTGCCTACGTCACAATACGGATCCTTCGTGTAGCGGGTTAGCGCCAGTAGAGTAAAGATACAATGTTATCTCTTTGTTTCTTCTTCTGGTGCAGTAACAAACTCCTGTTAGCAGATGTAGGCAATTGAATCCACTTGCACTTAGTGCTAATAGCACGCAAGTAGAATTTTGGTGCAAAATAGAATAAAATAATCCGGAATAACCAAAGGGGAAGGCAAAACTCATGGGTGGAGGTTAAAAATCAGAGAAGACACAAGAATAGAACTTGGGACAATAATGTCAGAAATACATATCAGAGAACTAATAGATATCTACACACGTGGCTATAGCAACAGCCACTATAATGATAAAAACAATTACAATTCTAATAGGAATAGCAATCCACATAACTCTTTTCCAAACCCCAATTACTTTAACTATCCAAATAGTAACTATCGGGGACAGCGACACGAAAGACAATATGGGTATCAGCAATATATCAGACAACATAGACAATCCCATTGGAGAACACAAAATGATGGACAATTTCCCTTTCAGGGCAGACAGAAGAATAGATGGACATATCAGGATAGGGAAGCAAACTATTCCCCTGTGAGGAATAGATTTGACCCCTTAGTTAACTATAATGACCGAGAAAATCTAACAAATGAGGAAAAAGTTTTTTTAGGGAAAAGCCCTCTAAGCGAGGGCACCGCCAGAGACCTTATAAGGCAAGAATGGGAGGGAAAAAAACCTATGCAAACAAGGAAAAGGCACAAGAGGAAAGAGAGGAAAAGGGATTAGAAAGCAGCTTAAAAAGATGGAGCTAAAAAAGACTCAAACACCGACACAAGGTATTTTCAATATAAGTAGAGTCAAATTAAAAGAAGAGGAAGAAAGAGTTCTATCTTTAGGGCTCTCATTCGCATCCTACTGCCAGGATGAGTAAATTTCATACACATATACATGTAAAAAAAATTGTAAGAACTCTATCCATTAAAAAGGTTTTTCATTAAACAGCCACTAAAGAGACAGATGGTTACTAACATAATCAATTCCAATCAAGGGAACAAATACCAACACACAGATCTTAAACCTAAATCAAGGTTTAATCCAACTTTTGCTAAAGGGAGCAATATAGAAACTTTCGAGAAACATGTACTTCAGGATATTAAAAATATTGTCCATCAAAATATATCAAACATAATCTCAATAAAAAAGAGAGAAATATATTAACAGACCTACAGAATGAGAATATAACCATCAAACCAGCTGACAAAGGGGGGTATAGTTGTCATGGATACGGAACAATATTTAAATGAAGCACATAGATTACTCAGTGATCAAAAAACATACAAAACACTAGATTTAAATCCTACTAATACATTTTTAGGTAAACTGAACCGACTACTATTGGAGGGGAAAAAGATGGGAATTCTTAATGAGAAGGAATTTAGGTTCTTAGCACCATGCTTCCCAAGAATTCCCATCTTCTATTTCCTACCGAAAATTCATAAAAACATTAATAATCCACCGGGGAGACCCATTATATCTGGCAAAAAATCAATGTCTGCGAATCTTTCACAGTATGTGGATAAATTCCTCCAGAAACAAGTAAAACATTTAAGCTCATATTTAAAAGACTCCTTCCAAGTTCTTAACCTAATAGAAAACCTAATATGGGAAAAAGATATGATTATAGCAACTTGTGACATAACGTCACTTTATATCATCATAGATCATAAAAAGGGACTTAAATCAGTAAAAAATTTCTAACAAAGGATCAGGAAACGTCCAAAGAACAGAGGGAATTTATACTCAAAAGCATTAGCTTTATTCTTGAAAACAACTATTTTGCATTCGAAGGGAAATATTTCCTACATATAGAGGGAACAGTGATGGGTACGAGGTTTGCACCTAGCTATGCCAATCTCTTTATGGGAGATTGGAAAGAGGATTTCTTCTCTGGCAATAACTATGTTTCAAACCTCGTACTCTACAAGAGGTATGTTGACAACCTCTTGTTAATATGGAGAGGTCCTGAGGACAACTTGGAAAAGATGTTTACTGTTATGAATACAAATGATAAAGGGCTGAATTTCACCTATACCTTTAGCAAATAAATGGTATTGTTTCTAGACCTAGAGATTATGGTAGTAGAAGAGAAAATAGAGACAAAAACACATTTCAAGGAGGTAGACTCCAACAACTTTATTCATGCAGATAATTGTCACCTCAATCCCTGGAAAGAAAATATACATATGGGTCAATATATAAGATTTAGAAAAAAAAATCAAAATGGGTAGACTTTGAAAATCAAGCAATTTCTCTTATAGAGAAATGTAATGCAAGCGAGTATAAGAAAGAAAACATTGATAGAGCAGTTTCTAAAGCAAAACTTACAGAAATACACTTTTAGAATATAGGACTAAAGAGCCATCATCTCCGAATAAAGACACCACTAAGGAAATTACTATTCCATTTATTGCAGATTTCAATGCAGACCATGGAATCATTAGGAGGATAGTCAGGAAACACTGGCACCTACTTAAAGAAGACCCACTTTTGGGTGACCTATTAGATCCCAAACTGAAGTTTGTATTTAGAAGGGCACAACATCTCAAGTCAATTCTATCTCCAAGTGATCTGAGACAAAATAAAAAGGTAAAAGTAAAAAATAAAGACCTCAAAGGGGACAAAATCACAGGGCTTTACCCATGTTAGACGTGTAAGGCGTGTCAACATAGTGTTAACTAAAAAAGTATCACTATTCCAAACACAAATGAAGAGTTCATGATTAAAGATTTAATTAGATGTACACATAAAAATATAGTCTATGCACTACAATGCACTACAATGCACATGCAATTTAGTATATATTGGAGAAACAAAAAGATTATTAATAGATAAAACACACTTATATAAACAATTTCAGGAGGTACACAATGAAAAAAAACTAATGATTTAAAATATTAGGGTATATATAAGGTCAGAGAACATTGGAGAAGGGGAGATATTGAGAAAAAGCTTTTAATCAAAGAGGCTGAATTAATATATCAATTTGATACATTATATCCTAGAGGCCTGAATTCGGAGCTTGATTTGTCACCAGTCATATTCGAATAGGATAACAATGTATGAGCAATAATGGAATAATTTAAAAAATATCCCACTACTAAGCTTAAAATATATTTATGAAGTCTCTATAATGCAATAAAGGAACATATTTAGTCATTTAAGGGAATATTTCCTTATATAATTTTATAATATAATCAGATTCTTTAAATAATTGAAGTATTACAATTTATTATACTTCAAAATATTTTTGTTGAAATTATACCTTGAGAAGCAGGAGTGTCCGTGTAACTGTATATTTTGCTTTTATTAAAGAATTTGCTTAATACATCAGTATATATCATGAGATATCACAGTATGTAATAGAAATGTTTCAAATAACATGTAAGATGTAAATATACCACCTAATACAAGAAAGTGGCTAAATTATAGTATACCACCTTAAATTTTGATTTGCCACAAATTGCTCTAACCAATTAAAATTTGCCCAGGACCTTTAAAATGATGTTCACTTAAGCCTAAAATTTATCTTGATAAAGCCCATCATAGGGTGAAACGCGTTGATGAGAAAAGGCTGTGAATATTAAGGAAAAAAAGCAGTTAATACTACACTTGTCCTGAGTGTGTTCTGTCTGGAGGACTTTTCAATAACCCGGGTTATTTTATTCTATTATGCACCAAAATCCTACTTGCCTGCTATTAGCACTAAGTGCAAGTGGATTCAATTGCCTACATCTGCTAACAGGAGTTTATTATTGCACCAGAGGAAGAAACAAAGAGATAACATTGTATCTTTACTGCGAGCTAACCCGCTACACGGAGGATCCGTATCGGGACGTAGGCACAAGTCACGTGAGCGCTAACAGCTGATTGGCGTGAGATGCCAGGAGCCCGTTGAAAGTGTACCGCGGTAAGGAACTGGATCGTGTACTACAGCTCACGCAGGTGAAAAAGTAAAACTAACCCTGTGGGACTGTATTTCTCTGTTCCAACGTAAAACACATCAACCAAGATATTCCTTTTTTTAATGTATGGGCAATTCTAAAGTTAAAGACGGTGTTTCTGCTATGGTACAACAAGTGGGCGTTTGCTTTAAATTGCACATATACGCCTAAGTTATACAACATTGAACTGTGCATTATCGTATATATACCTACATAGATCTACAAGTGGCATTTAAAGAGACTTTCTTTGGAGGTATATTATATCGCTCTTACTATTAATGTACTTAGCCTATTATTCTGTGTATAACACCCAATAAGTTTTGTTTGTATAGTGAGGCTGTTAACCTTTAATATGTTAGCTTTTCATGCTTTGGGTATGCAATAGTGCTCAACCACAGTTTTGTTTTTAGGATTGTTTTTATTATCTCTGGGAGATGTCCCTTATATATTTTCTTATATCGATTTGTACATTATGATGAATTGATACTTTTAATGATAAAGGTGTAATTTTTCCACGAAAATGTTATCGCATATAGGTCTGTTATATATTATACTAGTCCTAAAGCCCGTTCACGCGGGCCATTTTTTGCAGTACAGTAGTCCCACCCCTTGCTCTCTCTCCCTCCGACTCTCTTTTTCTCTCTCTCTCCCCCTCTCTGTTGTGCTCTCTCTCCCCCTCTCTTTTGAGCTCTCTCTCCCCCCTCTCTTTTGAGCGCTCTCTCTCCCCCCTCTCTTTTGAGCTCTCTCTCCCCCTCTTTTTTGCACTCTCCCCCCTCTCTTTTGCGCTCTCTCTCCCCATCTCTTTTACGCGCTCTCTCCCCCTCTCTTTGGAGCTCTCTCTCTCCCCCCTCTCTTTGGAGCTCTCTCTCTCCCCCCTCTCTTTGGAGCTCTCTCTCTCCCCCCTCTTTTTTGAGCTCTCTCTCTCCCCCCTCTCTTTTGAGCTCTCTCTCTCTCCTCCCTCTCTTTTGCGCTCTCTCTCTCCCCCTTTCTTTTGCGCACTCTCTCTCTCTCCCCCCTCTCTTTTGCACACTCTCTCTCTCCCCCTCTCTTTTGCGCTCTCTCTCTCCCCCTCTCTTTTGCTCTCTCTCTCCCCCTCTCTTTTGCGCTCTCTCCCCCATCTCTTTTGTGCTCTCTCCCCCTCTCTTTTGCGCTCTCTCTCCCCCCTCTCTTTTGTGCTCTCTCTCTCTCTCCCCTCTCTTTTGCGCTCTCTCTCCCCCTCTCTTTTGTGCTCTCTCCCCCCTCTTTTGCGCTCTCTCTCCCCCCTCATTTGTGCTCTTCCCCCCTCTCTTTTGCACTCTCTCCCCCTCTCTCTTTTGCGCTCTCTCCCCCTCTCTCTTTTGTGCTCTCTCTCCCCCCTCTCTTTTGCGCTCTCTCCCCCTCTCTTTTGTGCTCTCTCTCCCCCCTCTCTTTTGCGCTCTCTCTCCCCCCTTTCTTTTGCGCTCTCTCCCCCCTCTCTTTTGCGCTCTCACCCCCTCTCTCTTTTGCGCTCTCTCTCCCCCCTCTCTTTTGCGCTCTCTCCCCTCTCTCTTTTGCGCTCTCTCCCCCCCTCTATTGCGCTCTCTCTCCCCCTCTTTTGCGCTCTCTCTCCCCCCTGTCTTTTGCGCTCTCTCCCCCCCTCTCTTTTGCTCTCTATCTCTCCCCCCTCTCTTTTGCTCTCTCCCCCCTCTCTCCCCCCTTTCTCTCTCCCCCTTCTCTATCTCTCCCCTTTCTCTATCTCTCCCCTTTCTCTATCTCTCCCCTTTCTCTATCTCTCCCCCCTCTCTTTTGCGCTCTCTCCCCCTCTCTCTTTTGCGCTCTCTCTCCCCTCTCTCTTTTGCGCTCTCTCCCCCCTCTATTGCGCTCTCTCTCCCCCTCTTTTGCGCTCTCTCTCCCCCCTGTCTTTTGCGCTCTCTCCCCCCCTCTCTTTTGCTCTCTCTCTCTCCCCCCCTCTCTTTTGCTCTCTCCCCCCTCTCTCTCTCCCCCTTCTCTATCTCTCCCCTTTCTCTATCTCTCCCCTTTCTCTATCTCTCCCCTTTCTCTATCTCTCCCCCTCTCTCTCCCCCTCTCTATCTCTCCCCTTTCTCTATCTCTCCCCTTTCTCTATCTCTCCCCTTTCTCTATCTCTCCCCCCTCTCTATTTCTCCCCCCCTCTCTATCTCTCCCCCTCTCTATCTCTCCCCCCTCTCTATCTCTCCCCCTTCTCTATCTCTGCCCCCTCTCTATTGCATGCCCGGCCACGCCCCTTCACGACAATTCACACATGGCCACGCCCCTTCACATTGGCCACACCCCCCACCGACCACCCCCACTTCTGCCGCAGATCAGCTAGGGACTCAAAGGCCAGGTGTGTTTGTCCTTCTGCTGTCTCTACAGCGCATGACAGCTTTGGACAAACACACTTGGCCTTTTATACTATAGGATATAGACAAATCACTATTTTCTCCTTTAAGTATCCCTTAAATTCAAGATATCTTAAGCTCATTTGCAGCGCCCTCTAAATATCCCTCTTTTTTGTATCATACGTCTGGCACACTTAGAGGAAGTGTGTTTTTTTAGTAGGGTGTGATATCAATATGTTTGGGCCAGCGCAATACTATACATTCAATTCACTATAAGGCAAGAAATAGTACTCTTGCAAATTGAAAACATTCTTGCAGAACTGATGCAATATAGTGCTTCAGACACGTGCACGCTCCTGAGCTTACCTTCTTGCTTTTAAACAAAAGATACAAAGAGAACAACAAAAATTTGAGACTAGAAGTAAATTGGAAAGTTGTTTAAATTTGTATTAATTACTCATTAAAGGAAAATTGGGTTTCATGTCCTTTTGATTTCACTGAAGATCGTAGCACAAACCCTAGCAGAAGCTGCACTGAGTGAAGGTGCCATTAAAAGTAAAATCCAGCCCTGATTGATGTAGGCAAGTGAGGTAGAAGCCCATAAGGCAACGGCAGAGTTGCAATATGAAAAATAATATATTACATGCAATGAGAATGCAGAGTTAAAGATGAGTGATCATGGTATAGAATGTGATACAATACATGGTGAGCGGATGAAAACAGAGTAGATTACTAAAGATGAGTGATCATGGTATAGAATGTGATACAATACATGGTGAGCTGATGAAAACGGAGTAGATTACTAAAGATGAGGGATAATGGTATAGAATGTGATACAATACATGGTGAGCTGATGAAAACGGAGTAGAGTACTAAAGATGAGTGATCATGGTATAGAATGTGATACAATACATGGTGAGCTGATGAAAACGGAGTAGATTACTAAAGATGAGGGATCATGGTATAGAATGTGATACAATACATGGTGAGCTGATGAAAACGGAGTAGATTACTAAAGATGAGTGATCATGGTATAGAATGTGATACAATACATGGTGAGCTGATGAAAACGGAGTAGATTACTAAAGATGAGTGATCATGGTATAGAATGTGATACAATACATGGTGAGCTGATGAAAACGTAGTAGATTACTAAAGATGAGGGATCATGGTATAGAATGTGATACATAACATGGTGAGCGGATGAAATTGGAGTAGATTACTAAATATGAGGGATCATGGTATAGAATGTGATACAATACATGGTGAGCTGATGAAAACTGAGTAGATTACTAAAGATGAAGGCTCATGGTATAGAATGTGATACAATACATGGTGAGCTGATGAAAACGGAGTAGATTACTAAAGATGAGTGATCATGGTATAGAATGTGATACAATACATGGTGAGCTGATGAAAACGGAGTAGATTACTAAAGATGAGGGATCATGGTATAGAATGTGATACAATACAGGGTGAGCTGATGAAAACAGAGTAATTACTAAAGATGAGGGATCATGGTGTAGAATGTGATACAATACATGGTGAGCTGATGAAAACGGAGTAGATTACTAAAGATGAAGGATCATGGGATACAATACATGGTGAGCTGATGAAAATGGAGTAGATTACTAAAGATGAGTGATCATGGTATAGAATGTGATACAATACATGGTGAGCTGATGAAAACGGATTAGATTACTAAAGATGAGGGATCATGGTATAGAATGTGATACATAATATGGTGAGCTGATGAAAACGGAGTAGATTACTAAAGATGAGTGATCATGGTATAGAATGTGATACAATACATGGTGAGCTGATGAAAATGGAGTAGATTACTAAAGATCAGGGATCATGGTATAGAATGTGATACAATACATGGTGAGCTGATGAAAACAGAGTAGATTACTAAAGATCAGGGATCATGGTATAGAATGTGATACAATACATGGTGAGCTGATGAAAACGGAGTAGATTACTAAAGATGAAGGATCATGGTATAGAATGTGATACAATACTTGGTGAGCTGATGAAAACGGAGAAGATTACTAAAGATGAGTGATCATGGTATAGAATGTGATACAATACATGGTGAGCTGATGAAAACGGAGTAGATTACTAAAGATGAGTGATCATGGTATAGAATGTGATACAATACATGGTGAGCTGATGAAAATGGAGTAGATTACTAAAGATCAGGGATCATGGTATAGAATGTGATACAATACATGGTGAGCTGATGAAAACAGAGTAGATTACTAAAGATCAGGGATCATGGTATAGAATGTGATACAATACATGGTGAGCTGATGAAAACGGAGTAGATTACTAAAGATGAAGGATCATGGTATAGAATGTGATACAATACTTGGTGAGCTGATGAAAATGGAGTAGATTACTAAAGATGAGTGATCATGGTATAGAATGTGATACAATACATGGTGAGCTGATGAAAACGGAGTAGATTACTAAAGATGAGTGATCATGGTATAGAATGTGATACATAACATGGTGAGCGGATGAAAATGGAGTAGATTACTAAAGATAAGTGATCATGGTATAGAATGTGATACAATACATGGTGAGCTGATGAAAACGGAGTGAACTACTAAAGATGAGTGATTCTGTAGGGATACAGTGATATTTATCTACATGCACACAATACATGCACACGCATGCATGGACACAAAACTGCACGCACACAGTTCATGCATACAACAATTTGTAACAGAGTTTATGTTTCAGGAGGGGTCAATCAAATGAGCAGTGATATTAAAAAATTGGAGGATTGAGCAATATTATGCATATAGGATATAAAAACCCAAAGGCCAATTATAGACTCAATGGAACATTACTGACCAACTAAAGAAGAACGGGTCTTTGGAATTATTATTTTAGATGATTTAAAATTTAGTAGACAATGCAGCAGTGCAGCCAACAAAGCCAGTCGAATACTTGGTTACATTGAGAGAGGTATTAGTAGCAGAAATAGCAAGGTTCTTATCCCACTTTATAGATCACAAGTTAGGCCTCAACTGGAATACTGTGTACAGTTCTGGAGACCACATCTTCAGAAAGACATAAATAAACCAGAAACTGTCCAAAAGAGGCTACTAAAATGGTACATTGTATAAAATATAAAATGTAGAAAGAAAGACTCTATGGGGCCTATCTATCAAACTCCGAAAGGAGCTTGTGTGCCCGTGTTTCTGGGGAGTCTTCAGACTCGCCAGAAACAGCAGTTATGAAGCAGCGGTCACAAAGACCGCTGCTCCATAACCCTATCCGCCTGCTCTGAGCAGGCGGACAGGAATCGCAACAATTTAACCCGATCGAGTACGATCGGGTTGATTGACACACCCTGCTGGCGGCCCATTGGCCGTGAGTCAGCAGGGGGCGGTATTGCACCAGCAGCTCTTGTGAGCTGCTGGTGCAATGTTAAATGCGTAGAGCGTATTGCTCTCCGCATTCAGCGATGTCTTGCGGATCTGATCCGCACTGTCGGATCAGGTCTGCAAGGCATTTCTTAAATATGCCTCTATGACCTAAATATGTATAGTTTACAGGAGAGAAGGGAAAGAGGTGACATGATAGAAACCTTCAAATATATGAAGGGATTTAATAAAGTTTAAGAAATACCAAAACAAGGGGTCACAATCTTAAGTAAGTGGGATAAACCAAAAGAGGTGTAAAATAATAAAAAAATGCCTGGGACATGCATAACGCGAACCTACAAAACAGTAAAATTTAATATGGGTAGACTTGATGGGACATGCATAAGGCTATCCTAAGAAAACAGTAATATGTAATATGTGTAGACTTGATGGGACATGCATAAGGCTATCCTAAGAAAACAGTAACATGTAATATGTGTAGACTTGATGGGACATGCATAACGCAATCCTAAAAACCAATAACATTTAATATGAGTAGACTTGATGGGACATGCTTAAGGCTATCCTAAGAGAACAGTAACATGTAATATGGGTAGGCTTGATGGAACATGCATAAGGCTATCCTAAGAAAACAATACCATGTAATATGTGTAGACTTGATGGGACATGCATAAGACTATCCTAAGAAAACAGTAACATGTAATATGTGTAGCCTTGATGGGACATACATAACGCGATCATAAAAAAAAACAATAACATGTAATATGGGTAGACTTGATGGGACATGCATAAGGTTATCCTAAGAAAACAGTAACATGTAATATGTGTAGACTTGATGGTACATGCATAAGGCTATCCTAAGAAAACAGTAACATGTAATATGTGTAGACTTGATGGGACATGCATAAGGCTATCCTAAGTAATAAGTAACATGTAATATGTGTAGACTTGATGGGACATGTGTAAGGCTATCCTAAGAAAACAGTAACATGTAATATGTGTAGACTTGATGGGACATGTGTAAGGCTATCCTAAGAAAACAGTAACATGTAATATGTTTAGACTTGATGGGACATGCATAAGGCTATCCTAAGAAAACAGTAACATGTAATATGAGTAGACTTGATGGGACATGTGTAAGACTATCCTAAGAAAACAGTAACATGTAATATGAGTAGACTTGATGGGACATGTGTAAGACTATCCTAAGAAAACAGTAACATGTAATATGGGTAGACTTGATGGGACATGTATAAGGCTATCCTTAGAAAACAGTAACATGTAATATGGGTAGACTTGATCTTTATATAAACTGAAAACATCAATATGGAAAGAAAAGATGAAGACTCTAATATTTGTATCCTCCAAACCTAAGGCAACATGAAACCAAACTTTTGGAGTCACATGGAACCCAGCAAGTAAAAATATATGAGAAAATGGGTGTTTCAGGGTTAATGGTAATATCAGATACAACAGTCTCAATTGGTGTGAATAAAAACCACAACATTTCCTGGTTAGGTTCCACTCTAGAAAATACTTCAATCAATATGAGGTAAGTTGCCCCATCTATATAAAACCTCCGGTATGGTGTAGATTATGGCGCCGTGACGGTCAGCCTTCCTTGTCTCTTGAAGTATGGCAGAGTTGAGTTACTATAGATAGATGTCTTGCTTCATCCCAGGTGATCAGACTACACCAGGATGGGAAGAGAGAGAGCAAAACGTGCAATTACATTTTATTTTAAACAAAAGTACCAATCTTCGTCATACACACATTTAAAAACCTCAAACTTATGAGGTATATAATCAGCATTTGGCATAAGTTCTCCACTGTAAGTGTGTGTCAATACTCTGTAGTGCCAGTCCAAGGTATGTAATGGCTAACAGCGTTCACAATAAACGTTCATGTGGATACAAGTCTATAAATATGCTACTAAATGCCTTAGTAGGCCAAGCGTATCCCTTCCCTTACATGTTTCAAACCTCTTTCTCTTCTTCTTCTCTCTCTCTTCTTCTCTCTTCTCTTCTTCTCTCTCCGCACTCCAAAGGGAATAGTTTTGTAATCCAGTCACTTTATTGTGAACGTTTTCGGACCCTTAGGACTGTCCTCAGACAAATAAGTATACAAGCTTAAACTTACTCTCCACCTATGCTTATAATCAGTGCTGTGAACGCCGGTCGACATGCTCTCCCGGGTAGACATGCCCACCAACGTGACGTCATCATCCCGAGCAACGTGTGGCTGGAGCAATAAAAACAAACAAATTACTTCAACGATCAAGTATAGGGGAAAATACAACGTAAATAGCGCCTTACTAGAATCAAGTAGACAAACATTGTGGGGGTTACTCATTAGTTATAAAGCCAAACTGGAATAATATTATTTTGCCTTAACTGTTACCTTAGTAACCTAGTGGAAAGAAAAACAAGTACCTAATTGGCTCAATAGCTGCCAATAGGAGCAGCATACAGACTAATGATTAAAAAAACCTGGAGCGTAAATTATCATTTATAGCAAATATGTGGCATGAAACAATAATATATACATAGGGATAAGCTCATCTGAACAGTTAAAACTGCCAAATTCACCATGACCGATACTACCGATCTATAAAAGAAAGCTGTTGCCAAAGCAACCAAATACACGATAGTCAAGAACATTTGAGCTGTTGGCTTTATATAAAATCATGAGATAAGGTCAGAAGTAGTGGCCATGGTTGGATAGGCAGTAGAAAAAATAAATGATAAAATAAAAACAATAGTGAAAACAAAACCAATATAATACTTGCTGAGATATTCATTGGTGAGGGACAACACTTTATTGGTTGTCTAGGTAACTAGAAAAACTACAAGTGCCCACAACAGACCATCACAAAAGAAACCACAGCAAGTACCAGAATAGAAAACTACCCCCTGTATATGAACCCACATGAAAAACTGAAGGATTGAAGACCTAAAAACATCATAGCGATTACCTAATAGAGAGGAAAGAAAACATTTATTCTGAAAAACAAAAAAACAAGACAAAAACAATACTAGCTAGACAAAATGCACAGAATTGCCAATGCATTGTGTCTCTCAAGAAGCGAGCCAATGCATTGTGACTCTCAAAGAAATATAATAGTAATAATAAGAGAACTGAAGATATGCTCTCTAGGCGACCCAGCAGCCGTTATAGAAACGCCTGCCAATCCAGGTGGGTATTTAGCCCCTTCGGAACCAGTGTCTCCAGGTGATATGTCCATCTTGCCTCTCTCTGTAGGAGCAATTTGTTATGATCACCCCCTCTATGTAGAGGGGGGACATGATCAATGATCGTATATATCTGAGATCCGTCACTCTGTGTTGAAATTGCTGAAAATGCCGGGCCACAGGTTGTTCAGAAGATCCTTTGTTAATGGCTGTCCAAATAGCGGACCAATGATTTGCCATGTGGGTCCTAAGGTTGTCACAGGTCTTTCTGACATAGTAGAGACCACATGTGCAATGAAGCAAGTATACAATGTATTCAGTGGTACACGTGAGTCTATATTTGTGTCTATAGACCCTCCTCCTATGGGGATGTGAAAAAGATGAACCAGTGATCAAACCTCCACAGGTAGTACAACACAGACAGCAATAAATGCCCGGTTTCTTGATGTCAAGCCAGGTAGCCCTGTTATAGCAATGTTGTGGGTCAGTTTTGACCAAGATATCCCTAAGTGATCTAGATCTCTTATAACCTATTCGTGGAGGTGGCATGTTTATCAAAGGTAAAGACTGGTCAGTACTGAGAATTTCCCAGTGTTTTCTAAGAGACGAGGCAATATCACTCTTGTCACCAGTATAAGTTGTAACAAATGTCATTTTATTTTCATCTTTGCTAACTGGATGTTGTTGCCTCCAAGAGTGTCTTCCGTTGCTCTTTCAATAGTTTCCTTGGGTAACTCCTTTCTTGGAAACGTCCTTCCATCATAGATAACTGTATATCTCGATTGGCTTCTTCTGTGTTATTTCTTAAGACCATCTGCAACTGGGATTTGGGGAGGGCCTTCTTAAGTGCCGGAGGGTGACAACTAGAGTAGTGCAACAGGGCATTACAGTCTGTTTTTTTCCGAAATAAAGTGTATTGAATCCTGCCCTCGCTCTTATATAAACTGACATCAAGAAAGTCAACTTTTGATTTGTCATACTGTATTTTGAACTGAAGTGCTGCATTGCTGGAATTTAATTCAATGAACCATTTATTCAATTCTGTCTGTGTCCCCGACCAGATAAGAAAAAGATCATCTATGTATCTCCTGAAAAATGTAATCTCCTTTGTCTGAAATAAAGATGTTTGAAATTCTTCAGAGCTTGACATGAACAAGTTTGCATAATATGGGGCCACATTGGACCCCATCTCTGTCCCTGTTAGTTGTAAGAAAAATAGATTTTTGAATCTAAAATAATTGGTACAGCGGGTGGTCCCATATAGGGGTATCTTGCTAGTTGTGTTGAGATAGCCTGTAAATGCTTAGCATGAGGGATGACAGTGTACAAACTTGTAACATCGAGGGTTACTAGGTAATCATCATCACTTATCACATCCATTTTAATAAGTAGATTCAATAACGAGAAGGAATCTCTCAAGTAGGACGGCATATTCATCACAAGAGGCTGGAGAAAATAATCTATAAAGGTGGCTATTGGTTGATGTATTGACCCAATGGCCGAGACTATTGATTTCCCAGGTGGTTTGTGCAGTTCCTTAGGGATCTTAGGCAACATGTAAAGCCTAGGCCATCTTTATGTAGAGCAACCATTCTTTTTTTCAGATCCTCAGAGAGTTCTTTGCCATAAGGTGCCATGTTGAACTTCCAGTGACCAGTATGAGAGAGTGTGAGTGATATCACCAAATTTAACACACCTGCTCCCCATTCACACCTGAGACCTTGTAACACTAACAACTCACATGACACCGGGGAGGAAAATTGGCTAATTGTGCCCAATTTGGACATTTCCACTTAGGGGTGTACTCACTTTTGTTGCCAACAGTTTAGACATTAATGGCTGTGTGTTGAGTTATTTTGAGGGGACAGCAAATTTACACTGTTATACAAGCTGTACACTCACTACTTTACATTGTAGCAAAGTGTAATTTCTTCAGTTTTGTCACATGAAAATATATAATAAAATATTTAAAAAAAATGTGAGGGTGTACTCACTTTTGTGAGATACTGTATATATATATATATATATATATATATATATATATATATATATATATATATATATATATATATATATATATATATATATATATATATATATAATTGGCTCATCTCACAACCTGCCCATCTGACCCTATTCCTTCATGACTTATTCCCTCTCTCTCTCTGCTTCACTAACCCCTATCCTAACTCATCTCTTTAACCAATCTCTCACCGCTGGCACATTTCCTGACACATTCAAGCATGCGTCAATCATACCAATCCTAAAAAAGCCCTCGCTTGATCCCTCCTCGCCTTCTTACTATCGACCGTTCTCCTTACTTCCCTTTGCTTCAAAATTATTGTAACGACTAGTCTATAATCGGCTAACTCAATTTCTCACAACTAACTCCTTACTTGATCCACTACAATCTGGTTTCCGCCCTAAACACTCAACAGAAACCACTCTTGCTGAAGTAACAAATGACCTGTTATCAGCTAAAGCAAAAGGCCATTACTCCTTACTAATTCTTCTTGACCTGTCCGCAGATTTTGACACTGTTGACCATCCTCTCCTCCTAAAAATACTACATTCATTTGGTATCCGAGACACAGCCCTCTCCTGGTTTGCATCTTATCTGTCAAACCGCTCGTTTTCAGTTTCCTTTAACAACATATCTTGTGATTCTATGCCTCTCTCAGTTGGAGTACCACAAGGCTCTGTCTTGGGCCCCTTGCTTTTCTCTCTCTATACATCCTGCCTTGGAAAACTTATAGCCTCCTTTGGATTCCATTACCACTTATATTGTCATGAACCAACCCTCCCGACTAAAAAAGAAAAAGAAAAGGTCTGGGAGGCATTCTGCTATGAAGGGCTGTGTGGGGATTTGAACCTGTGGCTCTGTGGATGCTATTTCTGTTTGCTTACATGTTGAGCCACAGCCAGTTCTAGCAATAGCATGGATCTTAAAAGATCTGATAAATAACTATTTGCCTTACTTGTTATTACACCTGTGCAACACACAGGTGTTCTCAATTCTGGAATTAATCAGAACCAACCCTGTGCAAAACCTCCCTATTTAAGGATGGCTTTTAGTCTGCAGTTTTGTCTTCACATTGGATCTGTTTTGTCAAGTCAGAACCTGTTTCCTCTACTTCTTTGGGGAAAGATTTCACCTTTGCACCTGTTTACAAGGTATTACCAGGAGAAAGCCTTTACCTTTAAACCTGTTACCAATCTACAAGTTTGTTTCCTGCTTTATGCATTTCCTGCACTCAGCTATTGCCAGGAGAAAGACTTTACCTTTAAACCTGTTACCAGTTCACAAGTTTGTTTCCTGCCTTGTGCAATTCCTGCACTCGGCTATAACCAGGAGAAAGACTTTACCTTTAAAACTGTTACCAGTTCACAAGTTTGTTTCCTGCCTTGTGCAATTCCTGCACTCAGCTATAACCAGGAGAAAGACTTTACCTTTAAACCTGTTACCAGTTCACAAGTTTGTATCCTGCCTTGTGCAATTCCTGCACTCAGCTATAACCAGGAGAAAGATTTTACCTTTAAACCTGTCACCAGTTCACAAGTTTGTTTCCTGCCTTGTGCAATTCCTGCACTCAGCTATAACCAGGAGAAAGACTTTACCTTTACACCTGTTACCAGTTAACAAGTCTGTTTCCTACCTTGTGCAATTCCTGTACTCAGCAAATTACCAGGAGAAAGACTTTACCTTTAAACCTGTTTTCTGCCTTGTGCAACTCTTACATTTCAGTTATTACCAGGAGAAAGATTTTCCTTTTTTAATCTGCATCTCTGCTTACTAGTTTTCTTTATTTTCACTCCTGCTGTATGTGGTCTTAACATACCTGAGTAGCATATTTAAATATTCTGCAAGTAATTGCTTAAACAAAGTATTTTGTTGTTTAAATAAATTTGTTATCATTTTCAATCAGTATGGCTTCTACTAATCTTCCTTTAAAGCAACTGTTCCAGACAATGAGGCTCTCACATGATATCCTGAGACAGAACATGACAGAATGTGAAGACCCTAAAAGAGAGCCCTCTGGGAATATTGCTGTATTGGAATCAGTGTTAAAGTTTATTAAGGACATACTGATTAACTTCATGGAGCTGATGGAAATGTTATCTCTCCCAACCAAAACCTTGTCTGAAGTTACCTCCCAAACAAGGAAAGGTTTTAAAGAACCCTTAACAGAAGAAGAGAAAATTCGGCGAAGACAACTTAACCTCTGTTTCTATTGTGGGGGAACTGGTCACCGCATCACAGGGTGTCCAGTAAGACCCCCTAGAGGATCAAGTCGAGATACAGCCAAGTTTAAAATGGACTCTGATGTTAAGGGAACAAATTATTCTTCCACTAGCAAACTTAAAGATACCCCTGGAGAGGATCCAGCTACTGAGAATACATCTATTCTACAAACAACCGTTTCTAACACGCTTCAAGAAATGGTACCTGATTTGAAACAGATGGTTGTTGGCAGTACAACTTCAACAACATCCACTACCCATGCCACTGCCTCTGTTTCTGCATCTACCACATTGGGGAACTCTGCAAAAACACCTCCTGGAAATCCTGCACATTACCTTGTTTCTGCCCTGGTTGGAGATCCATCTAACAAAAGTCACTCACCAGACATAAAAGTGACAAATCTTCCAGCTGAATCAGACCCTGACAAATCTAAAGTTCCACACCTCCCTGTACCACCTTCACCCAGCTACTCATTGACTGAGAAAGAATTGGATGAGATGGTTGAATTGGATATAAATGACACAGAAAATGAATTCCTGGACTCTGAAGGAGAGGTCATACCTTACCCGGAGGTACTCTACCCATCAGGCAGATATGACCCAGATAACAAATTTCTTGACTCTGAAGGAGAGGATTTTTCCTACCCGGAGGTACTCTACCCATCAGCCAGTCCATTGCAAGCTGCTGGGTATAATCAGGAACCTCTAAATCAAAATTGTCTTGGTTTTTCAGCTCTTGTTATGCCTAAAGGGGTATCTTCTAAGGGTCCCCAATCTCAGGCAGCTGTTCCAAGCAAAGAATCAATTCCATCTGATTGTATTAGGGCTTCAAATGGAACACTTGTTAGTAAATCCCACCTTCAGATGTTTGAACAGGCTTTGAGCGCCCGGAGTGCGCTCTTTGGAGGGGGCATCTGCCATGAACCAACCCTCCAGACTAAAAAGAAAAAGAAAAGGTCTGGGAGGCATTCTGCTAAGAAGGACTGTGTGGGGATTTGAACCTGTGGCTCTGTGGTTTCTATTTCTGTTTGCTTACATGTTGAGCCACAGCCAGTTCTAGCAATAGCATGGATCTTAAAAGATCTGATAAATAACTATTTGCCTTACTTGTTATTACACCTGTTCAACACACAGGTGTTCTCAATTCTGGAATTAATCAGAACCAACCCTGTGCAAAACCTCCCTATTTAAGGATGGCTTTTAGTCTGCAGTTTTGTCTTCACATTGGATCTGTTTTGTCAAGTCAGAACCTGTTTTCTGTACTTCTTTGGAGAAAGATTTCACCTTTGCACATGTTTACAAGGTATTACCAGGAGAAAGCCTTTACCTTTAAACCTGTTACCAATCTACAAGTTTGTTTCCTGCTTTATGCATTCCCTGCACTCAGCTATTGCCAGGAGAAATACTTTACCTTTAAACCTGTTACCAGTTCACAAGTTTGTTTCCTGCCTTGTGCAATTCCTGCACTCAGCTATAACCAGGAGAAAGACTTTACCTTTAAAACTGTTACCAGTTCACAAGTTTGTTTCCTGCCTTGTGCAATTCCTGCACTCAGCTATAACCAGGAGAAAGACTTTACCTTTAAACCTGTTACCAGTTCACAAGTTTGTTTCCTGCCTTGTGCAATTCCTGCACTCAGCTATAACCAGGAGAAAGACTTTACCTTTACACCTGTTACCAGTTAACAAGTCTGTTTCCTGCCTTGTGCAATTCCTGCACTCAGCAAATACCAGGAGAAAGACTTTACCTTTAATACCAGTTTACAAGTTGTTTTCTGCCTTGTGCAAATCTTACATTTCAGTTATTACCAGGAGAAAGACTTTCCTTTTTGAATCTGCATCTCTGCTTACTAGTTTTCTTTATTTTCACTCCTGCTGTATGTGGTCTTAACATACCTGAGTAGCATATTTAAATATTCTGCAAGTAATTGCTTAAACAAAGTATTTTGTTGTTTAAATAAATTTGTTATCATTTTCAATCAGTATGGCTTCTACTAATCTTCCTTTAAAGCAACTGTTCCAGACAATGAGGCTCTCACATGATATCCTGAGACAGAACATGACATATATTCTGATGATACCCAAATCTATCTTTTCTCTCCTGATATCTCTCCCTCTTTACTCAACCAGATTTCTGACTGCCTCTCTGCAATTTCCTCTTGGATGTCTTCACACTACCTCCAACTCAATCTGTCCAAAACTGAGCTACTTCTTATCCCCCCCTTTCGAGACATCCAACACCTGACATTTCTCTGATGGTTGGAGACTCTATTCTCAACACCTCAACCCAGGTCCGCTGTCTTGGGGTCACACTAGACTCAGAACTCACATTCAACCCACATATGCAAGCGCTTACCAAATCCTGCTGTTCACACCTAAGCAACATTTCCAGAATTCGTCCCTTCTTTACTCAAAAAACTACAAAAATACTTATTCATTCCCTCATTTTGTCACGCATTGATTATTGCAATCTACTCCTAAATGGCCTTCCAAAACACTGCCTCTCCTCCCTCCAATCTATTATGATTGCTTCTGCTAGACTCATTCACCTAAGTCGCCGATCTACATCAGCTGCTCCGCTCTGCCAGTCTCTACACTGGCTCCCCATACACTCCAGAATACAATTTAAAGTATTAACCCTAACTTACAAAGCACTCAACAGTCTAACTCCCAACTATATTTCCTCTCTCATCGTGAAATATTCCCCATCCTGACCTCTTCGATCAACCTCTGACCTACGTCTCTACACTCCTGTTATCTCTATGTCCCACTCCCGCCTTCAAGACTTCACACGTGCTGCTCCTGTACTCTGGAATTCTCTACCCCACTCCATAAGACTGTCTCCAACCTTGTATAGCTTCAGATGCTCCTTGAAAACTCACCTATTCAGAGAGGCTTACCAACTCTCCTCCATCCCTCTTCCGAATCAAACTAATACATGTATATGAACTGCCTGACTCACTGCTGCAAATACAACTGATGTAGCAAGCTACCCCAACCTTATGTCTCTGCACCCTTAACCTATAGACTGTGAGCTCTCCGGAGCAGGACCCTCTTCCTCCTGTACTAGATTTGTTTAGTTTTGTTATGTTTTGTATTTTATCACAAATCTTTGTCATTGTATACCCCTTTCATTGTACCCAACGCTACGGAATTTGGCGGGCGCTTTACAAATAAATGATAATAATAATAATACGTCAGTCCTTTCAACTTGTTTTATGTGCGCAAAAAGCTTACTTCTAGTGCAGTTTGCACATGAGCGGGAGCGATAAATAACGCTCCACTCGTAATCCAGCCCTTAATGGTTACACCACCCAGCTGACTTTGCTAACCACCCTGCTAATGAATATTTCAATTTTTATGTTTGTTGGACAAATTATAACAACATTTATGCCATATTATGAATCAATTTTCCACTTTAGTTTATGTAATAGCTATAAATAATTAAAAAAAAAAAAGATAAAATAACAAAATATTACACTATCCCAACCCCGGCTACTCTATTATTCCACTCAGCTGCAACATTTTCTGTTTAGAACACTGGATAGATAGATAAATAAATAGATAGATAACTAGATACAGTAGATAGATAGATGATAGATATCCCTGCCCATTGTATCACGCGACAGCCATTAGCCAATCACAGACTATGTATACTCTGTGAACTTTTGCATATGCCCAGTAGTAGCTGGCACCTCAGAAAGTGTGCATATAACTGTGTCATGTGACAGCTATTAGCTGTAAAATTATAGAAAAAATAAACAAAGCTATCCAAAATAAAAAAATTAAACCTAAACTAATATCCCCATAAAAATTAAAAATCCCCCCAAAATAAAAAAAAACCCTAAGTTAATACTAAACTACAAATAGCCCTTAAAATGGCTTTTGTAAAAAAGGTGCATTTGTATGGGCATTGCCCTTAAAAGGGTATCCAGCTCTTTTACTGCCCTTAAAAGGGCAATCAGCTCTTTTCCAGTCCATTAAATCCCTAATCTTAAAAAAAAAAATTAAAAAAACTAACACTAAGCCCCAAATAGGTACTCACTGTTCCTGAAGTCCAGTGGAGAAGGTCTTTTTCCAGGAGGTTCCATCATATTCTATCTTCATCCGGAACGAAGGAGGCGCAGAGCGGAGGTATGGAGCTGTGGATCCTCAGCGGTGGTCCTCAAAGCCAGCTCTGTACCTCCGCTCCGTGCCACCTTCGCTCGGTATGAAGATAGAAGATGATGGAGCTGCCTGGAAGAAGACCTTCTCTGCTGGACTTCAGGAACGGTGAGTACCTATTTGGGGCTTAGTGTTAGGATTATTATTTTTTGTGTGAGGGGGTTATCTTTAAGATTAGGCATTTAATGTTCAGTAAAAGAGCTGAATGCCCTTTTAATGCAATGGGTACTTTAGTTTTTTTTAGTGTTAGTTTTTCTTGGGGGAGGGTTTGGTGGGTGAGGGGTTTTACTATTAGGGGTAATTTAGTAATTTTTAAATTTAAAAGAGCTGTTCAACTTCGGGCAATGCCCTACGAAAGGCCCTTTTAAGGGCTATTGGTAGTTTAGTTTAGGGGGTGTTTTTATTTTGGCAGGGGCTTTTTTATTTTCATAGGGATTAGGTTTATTTTTTTTATTTTTGTTTATTTTTTTCTGTAATTTTAGACTTTTTCTATTTTTTGTATTTTTAGATAATTTTATTTAAGTCTAACTTAGCATTGGGGTTAATTTAGGGGGTGTTAGGTTAGGGGGTTTAGTAATTAAATTAGTTATTTGCATTGTGGGAAGGTTGGCAGTTTAGGAGTTAACAGGTTAATTAGGTTTATTGCAATATGGGTGTTTGTTGGTTTCGGGGTTAATAGATTAATTGGGTTTATTGTGAGGTGAGAGGGGTTGGCGGTTAAGGGTTAATATGTTAATTATGCTATTTGCAGATTAGGGGTTAATTACTTTGTGTTAGAGATTAGTTTTTTTTTTGTTATACTTCGTGTGGGCGGTTACGTGTTTATTTATTTCTTGCAGGCAGTTACGTGTTTATTCAATATTTCGTGCAGGCCCTTTTTTTTTACGGCTTCAGGTTTGCCTATGCTGCATCCAGATTGATTCTGAATACAGTAACAGTGACATTATTTTGGACTGATATGGGTTTATGCACAAGCATTCTATTGATCTGCCCAGAACTAATTTATGACAACTAAACATCAGAGTTTCTATGAACCAGACATCTCTGGAAGACTTCTGTTTGTCTATATTGATTTTTTTACACATCTCAAGCAGCTCTGGATCAGTGAATTGTAGTAAAGTAACAAAAAAAACTAATTGAATGTTGCTACATGACACCAGGTAAGGAAGGAAAAAATGACAAAATGAGATATTACAGAAGGTAAAGAGTGCAGAGTCAAATATGAATCTTATTAGAAGGTGAATATTGCAGCACATGTATTAAAAGAACAAAGTATAACATATTGGCAATTCATTTATGAGAAGACGGCAAGGTAAGTTATGAGACATGTGCAGGTTAGTTATTCAGATACAATGTAAAAAATGTATATAAGGAACGTTTGGGAAAACGTATTGTAAAGAAAAAAGCTAATATAAAACACTGCGCTATCAAAAACGGAAGCGGCCCATCTTTGGTAGCCTGGCTGGCCTTTTCCCTCTGCTCGTTGAGTCTTGATCCCTCAAGGTAGGGCCTGCAGCTCGTACCCAGGGGCCAGCACCAGTGGAGCGTTTGTCTTTCTAGAGGCTGCAAGAGTTGGGCAGTGGGTGTCCTTTTTATGCTGCTAGGTATATACGTATTCCTCCGCAGCCACCCACCAGTGAGTCCGATCTCCTTTACAGAAACAAATTAAAAAAGGTTCAGGCTCAGCTGGCTGAGGGCTGCTCATCAGGAAGTTGGAAAGATTGGTACCTGTCTTCTTCATAATATTATATATCTATCTCCATAGTTGGTAAAGAACATCATGTAGTTCTGAAACATCTGGAGTGCCAAGGTTCGGCATTACTAGCATATATACAGTATCCCACAAAGTGAGTACACCCCTCACATTTTTGTAAATATTTTATTATATATTTTAATGTGACAACACTGAAGAAATGACACTTTGCTACAATGTAAAGTAATGAGTGTACAGCCTGTATAACAGTGTAAATTTGCTGTCCCCTCAAAATTAGTTAATTTCCCTCCCCGGTGTCATGTGACTCGTTAGTGTTAAAAGGTCTCAGGTGTGAATGTGGAGCAGGCGTGTTAAATTTGGTGTTATCGATCTCACGCTTTCTCATACTGGTCACTGGAAGTTCAACATGGCACCTCATGGCAAAGAACTCTCTGAGGATCTGAAAAAAAGAATTGTTGCTCTACATAAAGATGGCCTAGGCTATAGGATTGCCAAGACCATGGTCAACCAAAGAAGTTGAGTACACGTGCTCAGCATCATATCCAGAGGTTGTCTTTGGGAAATAGACGTATGAGTGCTGCCAGCATTGCTGCTGAGGTTGAAGGGGTGGGGTTCAGCCTGTCAGTGCTAAGACCATAGGCCGCACACTGCATCAAATTGGTCTACATGGCTGTCATCCTAGAAGGAAGCCTCTTCTAAAGATGATGCACAAGAAAGACTGCAAACAGTTTGCTGAAGACAAGCAGACAAGCATAGTGGTGGGAGTGTCATTGAGGAAACCATGAATGCCAACATGTACTGTGACATACTGATGCAGAGCATGATCCCCTCCCTTCGGAGACTGGACCGCAGGGCAGTATTCCAACATGATAACGACCCCAAACACACCTCCAAGACGACTACTGCCTTGCTAAAGAAGCTGAGGGTAAAGGTGATGGACTGGCCAAGCATGTCTCCAGATCTAAACCCTATTGAGCATCTGTGGGGCATCCTCAAATGGAAGGTGGGGGAACGCAAGGTCTCTAACATCCACCAGCTCCGTGATGTTGTCATGGAGGAGTAGAAGAGGACTCCAGTGGCAACCTGTGAGGCTCTGGTGAACTCCATGCCCAAGAGGGTTAAGGCAGTGCTGGAAAATAATGGTGGCCACACAAAATATTGACAGTTTGTGCCCAATTTGGACATTTCCACTTAGGAGTGTACTCACTTTTGTTGCCAACAGTTTAGACATTAATGGCTGTGTGTTAAGTTATTTTGAGGGGAACGCAAATTGACACTGTTATACAGGCTGTACACTCACTACTTTACATTGTTGCAAAGTATAATTTCTTCAGTGTTGTCACATGAAAAGAAATAATAAAATATTTACAAAAATGTGAGGGGTGTATTCACTTTTGTGGGATACTGTATGTATGTATATATATATATATATATAATATATTTATGCTGTGTATGTATATATAGATACACAGTATATATATATATATATATATATATATATATATATATATATATATATATATATATATATATATATATATATATATATATATATAAAAAAAAAAAAACAGACTTGCACTCGCTGGTCTTTTTAGTGAAATAATTTACTGCAAAATTGTGACGTTTCGAGGACAAAATCCCCTTCCTCAGACAATGTGTTTAACAAACAAGAGTGACTTTATACACTGTGTAACTGAAACCCCTCCCCTCAATTAGACAAAAAAACGCCAAATTGTAACCATGGTGACCACTGAGTCACATTGTACACAACAAGTATTTACCATATAGAATATGTGTTATCGTATAACCATATATAGATAGATGAGCCATCCTGGCTCAACCAAAACAATGACAGCCCAAGTGCACGTTATGAAAACTGTGATGCAATGAAAACGAGCATGGAAAACAAACAGATCCCTTAGTGAGTGTGCTGAGAGATACCATTCGTTCATTCATACTATCCTATGATACTCATTAGAGCATTAAAGTTGTTAAAGAGAAATGACAAATCGCCAATGTTTTACTCACCCGAGAGGGGACATAACCCACAGACTCAGGAGCCGTTCACTGCCGCATCGGTAAACAATGCCGGGTAGAGAACCCGGAACACAGTATCACGTAGGTCTCTCACGTGGGGGGCAATCGGCCAATCACCAGGATTGTTTACCGTTGCCACAGTGACCAGAAGCCGCAAGTCGCACGTAAACTCTACAGCCCTAAAATAAACACAGAAGTTGAAAATTGACTTGATAGAGTTACGGTAGCACTTGCCCTTAAGTTATAGCAGAGTACAGCACATACAGAGGATCCAACAATCAAAGATGCACAATCAACTGTCAGTACGTATCACCACGGTCAGAAACTCGTTGTGACCTCAATTGTCATTGGATCGAAAATTCTATCAGCCAAACACATCCTCCAACTAGAAGTAGAAAGTCAAAGTAAAGAGTACAGAGTAAACAGTAAAAAGTAAAAAATATATAATGGAGCTGTGATAACACCATTGACCTTATTTGAGGCTAAGTGGATCTTTCGATTAAACACTCTTCATCCACAGGGACTGAACATTATGTTTGATTGGCACTGTTTTTTATAATTTTTTAAAAAATTTTCTACAGTCTGAAGTGTTTTTCCATAGACTGTGCTACTAACAAATACAAGAAAAATTTGTTTGGGAGAGTCCACGTACCATCCAGCTAAACTCACCTAAGTCCCTCATTTTTCTTTTTATTTTCCTTTTTATTTTATTTTCCTTTTTACACCTGTAGTGGTGATGTGGGCTTTGATCTATGTTTATTTCTCTTCTCTTTGTTGGGGTGATATTGTGATATGTGGTGTACAGTTGTATGTAACTATCTGTTTTTCTGATCTCCCTGTTTTTTAATCTTCATTTCTATTCTCTACTTTTCCGTTTGGGGGTGATTCTTATTTTTGATAGTTCTAACTCTGTTAGCTGCATCTTGTCTTAGTCCTCATCTTTGTGATACCTAGGGCTACAATAGTAATATACATGGGGTTTATGGCACATTATGGCAAATAAGGTCAATGGTGTTATCACAGCTCCATTATATATTTTTTACTTTTTACTGTTTACTCTGTACTCTTTACTTTGACTTTCTACTTCTAGTTGGAGGATGTGTTTGGCTGATAGAATTTTCGATCCAATGACAATTGAGGTCACAACGAGTTTCTGACCGTGGTGATACGTACTGACAGTTGATTGTGCATCTTTGATTGTTGGAGCCTCTGTATGTGCTGTACTCTGCTATAACTTAAGGGCAAGTGCTACCGTAACTCTATCAAGTCAATTTTCAACTTCTGTGTTTATTTTAGGGCTGTAGAGTTTACGTGCGACTTGCGGCTTCTGGTCACTGTGGCAACGGTAAACAATCCTGGTGATTGGCCGATTGCCCCCCACGTGAGAGACCTACGTGATACTGTGTTCCGGGTTCTCTACCCGGCATTGTTTACCGATGCGGCAGTGAACGGCTCCTGAGTCTGTGGGTTATGTCCCCTCTCGGGTGAGTAAAACATTGGCGATTTGTCATTTCTCTTTAACAACTTTAATGCTCTAATGAGTATCATAGGATAGTATGAATGAACGAATGGTATCTCTCAGCACACTCACTAAGGGATCTGTTTGTTTTCCATGCTCGTTTTCATTGCATCACAGTTTTCATAACGTGCACTTGGGTTGTCATTGTTTTGGTTGAGCCAGGATGGCTCATCTATCTATATATGGTTATACGATAACACATATTCTATATGGTAAATACTTGTTGTGTACAATGTGACTCAGTGGTCACCATGGTTACAATTTGGCGGTTTTTTGTTCTATCCTGTCCTAGTCACCTGAGTAGTGCTCACCTACAAGGATGTACCTCTTTTAAATTAAGACCCACTTATCAAGTGGGTATAAGATTCCTCCTGTGACGACCAGGGTTAACCAACCCTGCACCAGTCACTTGTTTGGCACAGAAAGGGTTAACATACCCGTTCCACTTTAACTAATCTGTCACAGTCTAGCCATTCCAGGCAAGCCTCTGACTTAGTTCAGTGGGTGCAAGGGTTAACAAGGTATAGAATGTGATACATAACATGGTGAGCGGATGAAATTGGAGTAGATTACTAAATATGAGGGATCATGGTATAGAATGTGATACAATACATGGTGAGCTGATGAAAACTGAGTAGATTACTAAAGATGAAGGCTCATGGTATAGAATGTGATACAATACATGGTGAGCTGATGAAAACGGAGTAGATTACTAAAGATGAGTGATCATGGTATAGAATGTGATACAATACATGGTGAGCTGATGAAAACGGAGTAGATTACTAAAGATGAGGGATCATGGTATAGAATGTGATACAATACAGGGTGAGCTGATGAAAACAGAGTAATTACTAAAGATGAGGGATCATGGTGTAGAATGTGATACAATACATGGTGAGCTGATGAAAACGGAGTAGATTACTAAAGATGAAGGATCATGGGATACAATACATGGTGAGCTGATGAAAATGGAGTAGATTACTAAAGATGAGTGATCATGGTATAGAATGTGATACAATACATGGTGAGCTGATGAAAACGGATTAGATTACTAAAGATGAGGGATCATGGTATAGAATGTGATACATAATATGGTGAGCTGATGAAAACGGAGTAGATTACTAAAGATGAGTGATCATGGTATAGAATGTGATACAATACATGGTGAGCTGATGAAAATGGAGTAGATTACTAAAGATCAGGGATCATGGTATAGAATGTGATACAATACATGGTGAGCTGATGAAAACAGAGTAGATTACTAAAGATCAGGGATCATGGTATAGAATGTGATACAATACATGGTGAGCTGATGAAAACGGAGTAGATTACTAAAGATGAAGGATCATGGTATAGAATGTGATACAATACTTGGTGAGCTGATGAAAACGGAGAAGATTACTAAAGATGAGTGATCATGGTATAGAATGTGATACAATACATGGTGAGCTGATGAAAACGGAGTAGATTACTAAAGATGAGTGATCATGGTATAGAATGTGATACAATACATGGTGAGCTGATGAAAATGGAGTAGATTACTAAAGATCAGGGATCATGGTATAGAATGTGATACAATACATGGTGAGCTGATGAAAACAGAGTAGATTACTAAAGATCAGGGATCATGGTATAGAATGTGATACAATACATGGTGAGCTGATGAAAACGGAGTAGATTACTAAAGATGAAGGATCATGGTATAGAATGTGATACAATACTTGGTGAGCTGATGAAAACGGAGTAGATTACTAAAGATGAGTGATCATGGTATAGAATGTGATACAATACATGGTGAGCTGATGAAAACGGAGTAGATTACTAAAGATGAGTGATCATGGTATAGAATGTGATACATAACATGGTGAGCGGATGAAAATGGAGTAGATTACTAAAGATAAGTGATCATGGTATAGAATGTGATACAATACATGGTGAGCTGATGAAAACGGAGTGAACTACTAAAGATGAGTGATTCTGTAGGGATACAGTGATATTTATCTACATGCACACAATACATGCACACGCATGCATGGACACAAAACTGCACGCACACAGTTCATGCATACAACAATTTGTAACAGAGTTTATGTTTCAGGAGGGGTCAATCAAATGAGCAGTGATATTAAAAAATTGGAGGATTGAGCAATATTATGCATATAGGATATAAAAACCCAAAGGCCAATTATAGACTCAATGGAACATTACTGACCAACTAAAGAAGAACGGGTCTTTGGAATTATTATTTTAGATGATTTAAAATTTAGTAGACAATGCAGCAGTGCAGCCAACAAAGCCAGTCGAATACTTGGTTACATTGAGAGAGGTATTAGTAGCAGAAATAGCAAGGTTCTTATCCCACTTTATAGATCACAAGTTAGGCCTCAACTGGAATACTGTGTACAGTTCTGGAGACCACATCTTCAGAAAGACATAAATAAACCAGAAACTGTCCAAAAGAGGCTACTAAAATGGTACATTGTATAAAATATAAAATGTAGAAAGAAAGACTCTATGGGGCCTATCTATCAAACTCCGAAAGGAGCTTGTGTGCCCGTGTTTCTGGGGAGTCTTCAGACTCGCCAGAAACAGCAGTTATGAAGCAGCGGTCACAAAGACCGCTGCTCCATAACCCTATCCGCCTGCTCTGAGCAGGCGGACAGGAATCGCAACAATTTAACCCGATCGAGTACGATCGGGTTGATTGACACACCCTGCTGGCGGCCCATTGGCCGTGAGTCAGCAGGGGGCGGTATTGCACCAGCAGCTCTTGTGAGCTGCTGGTGCAATGTTAAATGCGTAGAGCGTATTGCTCTCCGCATTCAGCGATGTCTTGCGGATCTGATCCGCACTGTCGGATCAGGTCTGCAAGGCATTTCTTAAATATGCCTCTATGACCTAAATATGTATAGTTTACAGGAGAGAAGGGAAAGAGGTGACATGATAGAAACCTTCAAATATATGAAGGGATTTAATAAAGTTTAAGAAATACCAAAACAAGGGGTCACAATCTTAAGTAAGTGGGATAAACCAAAAGAGGTGTAAAATAATAAAAAAATGCCTGGGACATGCATAACGCGAACCTACAAAACAGTAAAATTTAATATGGGTAGACTTGATGGGACATGCATAAGGCTATCCTAAGAAAACAGTAATATGTAATATGTGTAGACTTGATGGGACATGCATAAGGCTATCCTAAGAAAACAGTAACATGTAATATGTGTAGACTTGATGGGACATGCATAACGCAATCCTAAAAACCAATAACATTTAATATGAGTAGACTTGATGGGACATGCTTAAGGCTATCCTAAGAGAACAGTAACATGTAATATGGGTAGGCTTGATGGAACATGCATAAGGCTATCCTAAGAAAACAATACCATGTAATATGTGTAGACTTGATGGGACATGCATAAGACTATCCTAAGAAAACAGTAACATGTAATATGTGTAGCCTTGATGGGACATACATAACGCGATCATAAAAAAAACAATAACATGTAATATGGGTAGACTTGATGGGACATGCATAAGGTTATCCTAAGAAAACAGTAACATGTAATATGTGTAGACTTGATGGTACATGCATAAGGCTATCCTAAGAAAACAGTAACATGTAATATGTGTAGACTTGATGGGACATGCATAAGGCTATCCTAAGTAATAAGTAACATGTAATATGTGTAGACTTGATGGGACATGTGTAAGGCTATCCTAAGAAAACAGTAACATGTAATATGTGTAGACTTGATGGGACATGTGTAAGGCTATCCTAAGAAAACAGTAACATGTAATATGTTTAGACTTGATGGGACATGCATAAGGCTATCCTAAGAAAACAGTAACATGTAATATGAGTAGACTTGATGGGACATGTGTAAGACTATCCTAAGAAAACAGTAACATGTAATATGAGTAGACTTGATGGGACATGTGTAAGACTATCCTAAGAAAACAGTAACATGTAATATGGGTAGACTTGATGGGACATGTATAAGGCTATCCTTAGAAAACAGTAACATGTAATATGGGTAGACTTGATCTTTATATAAACTGAAAACATCAATATGGAAAGAAAAGATGAAGACTCTAATATTTGTATCCTCCAAACCTAAGGCAACATGAAACCAAACTTTTGGAGTCACATGGAACCCAGCAAGTAAAAATATATGAGAAAATGGGTGTTTCAGGGTTAATGGTAATATCAGATACAACAGTCTCAATTGGTGTGAATAAAAACCACAACATTTCCTGGTTAGGTTCCACTCTAGAAAATACTTCAATCAATATGAGGTAAGTTGCCCCATCTATATAAAACCTCCGGTATGGTGTAGATTATGGCGCCGTGACGGTCAGCCTTCCTTGTCTCTTGAAGTATGGCAGAGTTGAGTTACTATAGATAGATGTCTTGCTTCATCCCAGGTGATCAGACTACACCAGGAAGGGGAAGAGAGAGAGCAAAACGTGCAATTACATTTTATTTTAAACAAAAGTACCAATCTTCGTCATACACACATTTAAAAACCTCAAACTTATGAGGTATATAATCAGCATTTGGCATAAGTTCTCCACTGTAAGTGTGTGTCAATACTCTGTAGTGCCAGTCCAAGGTATGTAATGGCTAACAGCGTTCACAATAAACGTTCATGTGGATACAAGTCTATAAATATGCTACTAAATGCCTTAGTAGGCCAAGCGTATCCCTTCCCTTACATGTTTCAAACCTCTTTCTCTTCTTCTTCTCTCTCTCTTCTTCTCTCTTCTCTTCTTCTCTCTCCGCACTCCAAAGGGAATAGTTTTGTAATCCAGTCACTTTATTGTGAACGTTTTCGGACCCTTAGGACTGTCCTCAGACAAATAAGTATACAAGCTTAAACTTACTCTCCACCTATGCTTATAATCAGTGCTGTGAACGCCGGTCGACATGCTCTCCCGGGTAGACATGCCCACCAACGTGACGTCATCATCCCGAGCAACGTGTGGCTGGAGCAATAAAAACAAACAAATTACTTCAACGATCAAGTATAGGGGAAAATACAACGTAAATAGCGCCTTACTAGAATCAAGTAGACAAACATTGTGGGGGTTACTCATTAGTTATAAAGCCAAACTGGAATAATATTATTTTGCCTTAACTGTTACCTTAGTAACCTAGTGGAAAGAAAAACAAGTACCTAATTGGCTCAATAGCTGCCAATAGGAGCAGCATACAGACTAATGATTAAAAAAACCTGGAGCGTAAATTATCATTTATAGCAAATATGTGGCATGAAACAATAATATATACATAGGGATAAGCTCATCTGAACAGTTAAAACTGCCAAATTCACCATGACCGATACTACCGATCTATAAAAGAAAGCTGTTGCCAAAGCAACCAAATACACGATAGTCAAGAACATTTGAGCTGTTGGCTTTATATAAAATCATGAGATAAGGTCAGAAGTAGTGGCCATGGTTGGATAGGCAGTAGAAAAAATAAATGATAAAATAAAAACAATAGTGAAAACAAAACCAATATAATACTTGCTGCGATATTCATTGGTGAGGGACAACACTTTATTGGTTGTCTAGGTAACTAGAAAAACTACAAGTGCCCACAACAGACCATCACAAAAGAAACCACAGCAAGTACCAGAATAGAAAACTACCCCCTGTATATGAACCCACATGAAAAACTGAAGGATTGAAGACCTAAAAACATCATAGCGATTACCTAATAGAGAGGAAAGAAAACATTTATTCTGAAAAACAAAAAAACAAGACAAAAACAATACTAGCTAGACAAAATGCACAGAATTGCCAATGCATTGTGTCTCTCAAGAAGCGAGCCAATGCATTGTGACTCTCAAAGAAATATAATAGTAATAATAAGAGAACTGAAGATATGCTCTCTAGGCGACCCAGCAGCCGTTATAGAAACGCCTGCCAATCCAGGTGGGTATTTAGCCCCTTCGGAACCAGTGTCTCCAGGTGATATGTCCATCTTGCCTCTCTCTGTAGGAGCAATTTGTTATGATCACCCCCTCTATGTAGAGGGGGGACATGATCAATGATCGTATATATCTGAGATCCGTCACTCTGTGTTGAAATTGCTGAAAATGCCGGGCCACAGGTTGTTCAGAAGATCCTTTGTTAATGGCTGTCCAAATAGCGGACCAATGATTTGCCATGTGGGTCCTAAGGTTGTCACAGGTCTTTCTGACATAGTAGAGACCACATGTGCAATGAAGCAAGTATACAATGTATTCAGTGGTACACGTGAGTCTATATTTGTGTCTATAGACCCTCCTCCTATGGGGATGTGAAAAAGATGAACCAGTGATCAAACCTCCACAGGTAGTACAACACAGACAGCAATAAATGCCCGGTTTCTTGATGTCAAGCCAGGTAGCCCTGTTATAGCAATGTTGTGGGTCAGTTTTGACCAAGATATCCCTAAGTGATCTAGATCTCTTATAACCTATTCGTGGAGGTGGCATGTTTATCAAAGGTAAAGACTGGTCAGTACTGAGAATTTCCCAGTGTTTTCTAAGAGACGAGGCAATATCACTCTTGTCACCAGTATAAGTTGTAACAAATGTCATTTTATTTTCATCTTTGCTAACTGGATGTTGTTGCCTCCAAGAGTGTCTTCCGTTGCTCTTTCAATAGTTTCCTTGGGTAACTCCTTTCTTGGAAACGTCCTTCCATCATAGATAACTGTATATCTCGATTGGCTTCTTCTGTGTTATTTCTTAAGACCATCTGCAACTGGGATTTGGGGAGGGCCTTCTTAAGTGCCGGAGGGTGACAACTAGAGTAGTGCAACAGGGCATTACAGTCTGTTTTTTTCCGAAATAAAGTGTATTGAATCCTGCCCTCGCTCTTATATAAACTGACATCAAGAAAGTCAACTTTTGATTTGTCATACTGTATTTTGAACTGAAGTGCTGCATTGCTGGAATTTAATTCAATGAACCATTTATTCAATTCTGTCTGTGTCCCCGACCAGATAAGAAAAAGATCATCTATGTATCTCCTGAAAAATGTAATCTCCTTTGTCTGAAATAAAGATGTTTGAAATTCTTCAGAGCTTGACATGAACAAGTTTGCATAATATGGGGCCACATTGGACCCCATCTCTGTCCCTGTTAGTTGTAAGAAAAATAGATTTTTGAATCTAAAATAATTGGTACAGCGGGTGGTCCCATATAGGGGTATCTTGCTAGTTGTGTTGAGATAGCCTGTAAATGCTTAGCATGAGGGATGACAGTGTACAAACTTGTAACATCGAGGGTTACTAGGTAATCATCATCACTTATCACATCCATTTTAATAAGTAGATTCAATAACGAGAAGGAATCTCTCAAGTAGGACGGCATATTCATCACAAGAGGCTGGAGAAAATAATCTATAAAGGTGGCTATTGGTTGATGTATTGACCCAATGGCCGAGACTATTGATTTCCCAGGTGGTTTGTGCAGTTCCTTAGGGATCTTAGGCAACATGTAAAGCCTAGGCCATCTTTATGTAGAGCAACCATTCTTTTTTTCAGATCCTCAGAGAGTTCTTTGCCATAAGGTGCCATGTTGAACTTCCAGTGACCAGTATGAGAGAGTGTGAGTGATATCACCAAATTTAACACACCTGCTCCCCATTCACACCTGAGACCTTGTAACACTAACAACTCACATGACACCGGGGAGGAAAATTGGCTAATTGTGCCCAATTTGGACATTTCCACTTAGGGGTGTACTCACTTTTGTTGCCAACAGTTTAGACATTAATGGCTGTGTGTTGAGTTATTTTGAGGGGACAGCAAATTTACACTGTTATACAAGCTGTACACTCACTACTTTACATTGTAGCAAAGTGTAATTTCTTCAGTTTTGTCACATGAAAATATATAATAAAATATTTAAAAAAAATGTGAGGGTGTACTCACTTTTGTGAGATACTGTATATATATATATATATATATATATATATATATATATATATATATATATATATATATATATATATATATATATATAATTGGCTCATCTCACAACCTGCCCATCTGACCCTATTCCTTCATGACTTATTCCCTCTCTCTCTCTGCTTCACTAACCCCTATCCTAACTCATCTCTTTAACCAATCTCTCACCGCTGGCACATTTCCTGACACATTCAAGCATGCGTCAATCATACCAATCCTAAAAAAGCCCTCGCTTGATCCCTCCTCGCCTTCTTACTATCGACCGTTCTCCTTACTTCCCTTTGCTTCAAAATTATTGTAACGACTAGTCTATAATCGGCTAACTCAATTTCTCACAACTAACTCCTTACTTGATCCACTACAATCTGGTTTCCGCCCTAAACACTCAACAGAAACCACTCTTGCTGAAGTAACAAATGACCTGTTATCAGCTAAAGCAAAAGGCCATTACTCCTTACTAATTCTTCTTGACCTGTCCGCAGATTTTGACACTGTTGACCATCCTCTCCTCCTAAAAATACTACATTCATTTGGTATCCGAGACACAGCCCTCTCCTGGTTTGCATCTTATCTGTCAAACCGCTCGTTTTCAGTTTCCTTTAACAACATATCTTGTGATTCTATGCCTCTCTCAGTTGGAGTACCACAAGGCTCTGTCTTGGGCCCCTTGCTTTTCTCTCTCTATACATCCTGCCTTGGAAAACTTATAGCCTCCTTTGGATTCCATTACCACTTATATTGTCATGAACCAACCCTCCCGACTAAAAAAGAAAAAGAAAAGGTCTGGGAGGCATTCTGCTATGAAGGGCTGTGTGGGGATTTGAACCTGTGGCTCTGTGGATGCTATTTCTGTTTGCTTACATGTTGAGCCACAGCCAGTTCTAGCAATAGCATGGATCTTAAAAGATCTGATAAATAACTATTTGCCTTACTTGTTATTACACCTGTGCAACACACAGGTGTTCTCAATTCTGGAATTAATCAGAACCAACCCTGTGCAAAACCTCCCTATTTAAGGATGGCTTTTAGTCTGCAGTTTTGTCTTCACATTGGATCTGTTTTGTCAAGTCAGAACCTGTTTCCTCTACTTCTTTGGGGAAAGATTTCACCTTTGCACCTGTTTACAAGGTATTACCAGGAGAAAGCCTTTACCTTTAAACCTGTTACCAATCTACAAGTTTGTTTCCTGCTTTATGCATTTCCTGCACTCAGCTATTGCCAGGAGAAAGACTTTACCTTTAAACCTGTTACCAGTTCACAAGTTTGTTTCCTGCCTTGTGCAATTCCTGCACTCGGCTATAACCAGGAGAAAGACTTTACCTTTAAAACTGTTACCAGTTCACAAGTTTGTTTCCTGCCTTGTGCAATTCCTGCACTCAGCTATAACCAGGAGAAAGACTTTACCTTTAAACCTGTTACCAGTTCACAAGTTTGTATCCTGCCTTGTGCAATTCCTGCACTCAGCTATAACCAGGAGAAAGATTTTACCTTTAAACCTGTCACCAGTTCACAAGTTTGTTTCCTGCCTTGTGCAATTCCTGCACTCAGCTATAACCAGGAGAAAGACTTTACCTTTACACCTGTTACCAGTTAACAAGTCTGTTTCCTACCTTGTGCAATTCCTGTACTCAGCAAATTACCAGGAGAAAGACTTTACCTTTAAACCTGTTTTCTGCCTTGTGCAACTCTTACATTTCAGTTATTACCAGGAGAAAGATTTTCCTTTTTTAATCTGCATCTCTGCTTACTAGTTTTCTTTATTTTCACTCCTGCTGTATGTGGTCTTAACATACCTGAGTAGCATATTTAAATATTCTGCAAGTAATTGCTTAAACAAAGTATTTTGTTGTTTAAATAAATTTGTTATCATTTTCAATCAGTATGGCTTCTACTAATCTTCCTTTAAAGCAACTGTTCCAGACAATGAGGCTCTCACATGATATCCTGAGACAGAACATGACAGAATGTGAAGACCCTAAAAGAGAGCCCTCTGGGAATATTGCTGTATTGGAATCAGTGTTAAAGTTTATTAAGGACATACTGATTAACTTCATGGAGCTGATGGAAATGTTATCTCTCCCAACCAAAACCTTGTCTGAAGTTACCTCCCAAACAAGGAAAGGTTTTAAAGAACCCTTAACAGAAGAAGAGAAAATTCGGCGAAGACAACTTAACCTCTGTTTCTATTGTGGGGGAACTGGTCACCGCATCACAGGGTGTCCAGTAAGACCCCCTAGAGGATCAAGTCGAGATACAGCCAAGTTTAAAATGGACTCTGATGTTAAGGGAACAAATTATTCTTCCACTAGCAAACTTAAAGATACCCCTGGAGAGGATCCAGCTACTGAGAATACATCTATTCTACAAACAACCGTTTCTAACACGCTTCAAGAAATGGTACCTGATTTGAAACAGATGGTTGTTGGCAGTACAACTTCAACAACATCCACTACCCATGCCACTGCCTCTGTTTCTGCATCTACCACATTGGGGAACTCTGCAAAAACACCTCCTGGAAATCCTGCACATTACCTTGTTTCTGCCCTGGTTGGAGATCCATCTAACAAAAGTCACTCACCAGACATAAAAGTGACAAATCTTCCAGCTGAATCAGACCCTGACAAATCTAAAGTTCCACACCTCCCTGTACCACCTTCACCCAGCTACTCATTGACTGAGAAAGAATTGGATGAGATGGTTGAATTGGATATAAATGACACAGAAAATGAATTCCTGGACTCTGAAGGAGAGGTCATACCTTACCCGGAGGTACTCTACCCATCAGGCAGATATGACCCAGATAACAAATTTCTTGACTCTGAAGGAGAGGATTTTTCCTACCCGGAGGTACTCTACCCATCAGCCAGTCCATTGCAAGCTGCTGGGTATAATCAGGAACCTCTAAATCAAAATTGTCTTGGTTTTTCAGCTCTTGTTATGCCTAAAGGGGTATCTTCTAAGGGTCCCCAATCTCAGGCAGCTGTTCCAAGCAAAGAATCAATTCCATCTGATTGTATTAGGGCTTCAAATGGAACACTTGTTAGTAAATCCCACCTTCAGATGTTTGAACAGGCTTTGAGCGCCCGGAGTGCGCTCTTTGGAGGGGGCATCTGCCATGAACCAACCCTCCAGACTAAAAAGAAAAAGAAAAGGTCTGGGAGGCATTCTGCTAAGAAGGACTGTGTGGGGATTTGAACCTGTGGCTCTGTGGTTTCTATTTCTGTTTGCTTACATGTTGAGCCACAGCCAGTTCTAGCAATAGCATGGATCTTAAAAGATCTGATAAATAACTATTTGCCTTACTTGTTATTACACCTGTTCAACACACAGGTGTTCTCAATTCTGGAATTAATCAGAACCAACCCTGTGCAAAACCTCCCTATTTAAGGATGGCTTTTAGTCTGCAGTTTTGTCTTCACATTGGATCTGTTTTGTCAAGTCAGAACCTGTTTTCTGTACTTCTTTGGAGAAAGATTTCACCTTTGCACATGTTTACAAGGTATTACCAGGAGAAAGCCTTTACCTTTAAACCTGTTACCAATCTACAAGTTTGTTTCCTGCTTTATGCATTCCCTGCACTCAGCTATTGCCAGGAGAAATACTTTACCTTTAAACCTGTTACCAGTTCACAAGTTTGTTTCCTGCCTTGTGCAATTCCTGCACTCAGCTATAACCAGGAGAAAGACTTTACCTTTAAAACTGTTACCAGTTCACAAGTTTGTTTCCTGCCTTGTGCAATTCCTGCACTCAGCTATAACCAGGAGAAAGACTTTACCTTTAAACCTGTTACCAGTTCACAAGTTTGTTTCCTGCCTTGTGCAATTCCTGCACTCAGCTATAACCAGGAGAAAGACTTTACCTTTACACCTGTTACCAGTTAACAAGTCTGTTTCCTGCCTTGTGCAATTCCTGCACTCAGCAAATACCAGGAGAAAGACTTTACCTTTAATACCAGTTTACAAGTTGTTTTCTGCCTTGTGCAAATCTTACATTTCAGTTATTACCAGGAGAAAGACTTTCCTTTTTGAATCTGCATCTCTGCTTACTAGTTTTCTTTATTTTCACTCCTGCTGTATGTGGTCTTAACATACCTGAGTAGCATATTTAAATATTCTGCAAGTAATTGCTTAAACAAAGTATTTTGTTGTTTAAATAAATTTGTTATCATTTTCAATCAGTATGGCTTCTACTAATCTTCCTTTAAAGCAACTGTTCCAGACAATGAGGCTCTCACATGATATCCTGAGACAGAACATGACATATATTCTGATGATACCCAAATCTATCTTTTCTCTCCTGATATCTCTCCCTCTTTACTCAACCAGATTTCTGACTGCCTCTCTGCAATTTCCTCTTGGATGTCTTCACACTACCTCCAACTCAATCTGTCCAAAACTGAGCTACTTCTTATCCCCCCCTTTCGAGACATCCAACACCTGACATTTCTCTGATGGTTGGAGACTCTATTCTCAACACCTCAACCCAGGTCCGCTGTCTTGGGGTCACACTAGACTCAGAACTCACATTCAACCCACATATGCAAGCGCTTACCAAATCCTGCTGTTCACACCTAAGCAACATTTCCAGAATTCGTCCCTTCTTTACTCAAAAAACTACAAAAATACTTATTCATTCCCTCATTTTGTCACGCATTGATTATTGCAATCTACTCCTAAATGGCCTTCCAAAACACTGCCTCTCCTCCCTCCAATCTATTATGATTGCTTCTGCTAGACTCATTCACCTAAGTCGCCGATCTACATCAGCTGCTCCGCTCTGCCAGTCTCTACACTGGCTCCCCATACACTCCAGAATACAATTTAAAGTATTAACCCTAACTTACAAAGCACTCAACAGTCTAACTCCCAACTATATTTCCTCTCTCATCGTGAAATATTCCCCATCCTGACCTCTTCGATCAACCTCTGACCTACGTCTCTACACTCCTGTTATCTCTATGTCCCACTCCCGCCTTCAAGACTTCACACGTGCTGCTCCTGTACTCTGGAATTCTCTACCCCACTCCATAAGACTGTCTCCAACCTTGTATAGCTTCAGATGCTCCTTGAAAACTCACCTATTCAGAGAGGCTTACCAACTCTCCTCCATCCCTCTTCCGAATCAAACTAATACATGTATATGAACTGCCTGACTCACTGCTGCAAATACAACTGATGTAGCAAGCTACCCCAACCTTATGTCTCTGCACCCTTAACCTATAGACTGTGAGCTCTCCGGAGCAGGACCCTCTTCCTCCTGTACTAGATTTGTTTAGTTTTGTTATGTTTTGTATTTTATCACAAATCTTTGTCATTGTATACCCCTTTCATTGTACCCAACGCTACGGAATTTGGCGGGCGCTTTACAAATAAATGATAATAATAATAATACGTCAGTCCTTTCAACTTGTTTTATGTGCGCAAAAAGCTTACTTCTAGTGCAGTTTGCACATGAGCGGGAGCGATAAATAACGCTCCACTCGTAATCCAGCCCTTAATGGTTACACCACCCAGCTGACTTTGCTAACCACCCTGCTAATGAATATTTCAATTTTTATGTTTGTTGGACAAATTATAACAACATTTATGCCATATTATGAATCAATTTTCCACTTTAGTTTATGTAATAGCTATAAATAATTAAAAAAAAAAAAGATAAAATAACAAAATATTACACTATCCCAACCCCGGCTACTCTATTATTCCACTCAGCTGCAACATTTTCTGTTTAGAACACTGGATAGATAGATAAATAAATAGATAGATAACTAGATACAGTAGATAGATAGATGATAGATATCCCTGCCCATTGTATCACGCGACAGCCATTAGCCAATCACAGACTATGTATACTCTGTGAACTTTTGCATATGCCCAGTAGTAGCTGGCACCTCAGAAAGTGTGCATATAACTGTGTCATGTGACAGCTATTAGCTGTAAAATTATAGAAAAAATAAACAAAGCTATCCAAAATAAAAAAATTAAACCTAAACTAATATCCCCATAAAAATTAAAAATCCCCCCAAAATAAAAAAAAACCCTAAGTTAATACTAAACTACAAATAGCCCTTAAAATGGCTTTTGTAAAAAAGGTGCATTTGTATGGGCATTGCCCTTAAAAGGGTATCCAGCTCTTTTACTGCCCTTAAAAGGGCAATCAGCTCTTTTCCAGTCCATTAAATCCCTAATCTTAAAAAAAAAAATTAAAAAAACTAACACTAAGCCCCAAATAGGTACTCACTGTTCCTGAAGTCCAGTGGAGAAGGTCTTTTTCCAGGAGGTTCCATCATATTCTATCTTCATCCGGAACGAAGGAGGCGCAGAGCGGAGGTATGGAGCTGTGGATCCTCAGCGGTGGTCCTCAAAGCCAGCTCTGTACCTCCGCTCCGTGCCACCTTCGCTCGGTATGAAGATAGAAGATGATGGAGCTGCCTGGAAGAAGACCTTCTCTGCTGGACTTCAGGAACGGTGAGTACCTATTTGGGGCTTAGTGTTAGGATTATTATTTTTTGTGTGAGGGGGTTATCTTTAAGATTAGGCATTTAATGTTCAGTAAAAGAGCTGAATGCCCTTTTAATGCAATGGGTACTTTAGTTTTTTTTAGTGTTAGTTTTTCTTGGGGGAGGGTTTGGTGGGTGAGGGGTTTTACTATTAGGGGTAATTTAGTAATTTTTAAATTTAAAAGAGCTGTTCAACTTCGGGCAATGCCCTACGAAAGGCCCTTTTAAGGGCTATTGGTAGTTTAGTTTAGGGGGTGTTTTTATTTTGGCAGGGGCTTTTTTATTTTCATAGGGATTAGGTTTATTTTTTTTATTTTTGTTTATTTTTTTCTGTAATTTTAGACTTTTTCTATTTTTTGTATTTTTAGATAATTTTATTTAAGTCTAACTTAGCATTGGGGTTAATTTAGGGGGTGTTAGGTTAGGGGGTTTAGTAATTAAATTAGTTATTTGCATTGTGGGAAGGTTGGCAGTTTAGGAGTTAACAGGTTAATTAGGTTTATTGCAATATGGGTGTTTGTTGGTTTCGGGGTTAATAGATTAATTGGGTTTATTGTGAGGTGAGAGGGGTTGGCGGTTAAGGGTTAATATGTTAATTATGCTATTTGCAGATTAGGGGTTAATTACTTTGTGTTAGAGATTAGTTTTTTTTTTGTTATACTTCGTGTGGGCGGTTACGTGTTTATTTATTTCTTGCAGGCAGTTACGTGTTTATTCAATATTTCGTGCAGGCCCTTTTTTTTTACGGCTTCAGGTTTGCCTATGCTGCATCCAGATTGATTCTGAATACAGTAACAGTGACATTATTTTGGACTGATATGGGTTTATGCACAAGCATTCTATTGATCTGCCCAGAACTAATTTATGACAACTAAACATCAGAGTTTCTATGAACCAGACATCTCTGGAAGACTTCTGTTTGTCTATATTGATTTTTTTACACATCTCAAGCAGCTCTGGATCAGTGAATTGTAGTAAAGTAACAAAAAAAACTAATTGAATGTTGCTACATGACACCAGGTAAGGAAGGAAAAAATGACAAAATGAGATATTACAGAAGGTAAAGAGTGCAGAGTCAAATATGAATCTTATTAGAAGGTGAATATTGCAGCACATGTATTAAAAGAACAAAGTATAACATATTGGCAATTCATTTATGAGAAGACGGCAAGGTAAGTTATGAGACATGTGCAGGTTAGTTATTCAGATACAATGTAAAAAATGTATATAAGGAACGTTTGGGAAAACGTATTGTAAAGAAAAAAGCTAATATAAAACACTGCGCTATCAAAAACGGAAGCGGCCCATCTTTGGTAGCCTGGCTGGCCTTTTCCCTCTGCTCGTTGAGTCTTGATCCCTCAAGGTAGGGCCTGCAGCTCGTACCCAGGGGCCAGCACCAGTGGAGCGTTTGTCTTTCTAGAGGCTGCAAGAGTTGGGCAGTGGGTGTCCTTTTTATGCTGCTAGGTATATACGTATTCCTCCGCAGCCACCCACCAGTGAGTCCGATCTCCTTTACAGAAACAAATTAAAAAAGGTTCAGGCTCAGCTGGCTGAGGGCTGCTCATCAGGAAGTTGGAAAGATTGGTACCTGTCTTCTTCATAATATTATATATCTATCTCCATAGTTGGTAAAGAACATCATGTAGTTCTGAAACATCTGGAGTGCCAAGGTTCGGCATTACTAGCATATATACAGTATCCCACAAAGTGAGTACACCCCTCACATTTTTGTAAATATTTTATTATATATTTTAATGTGACAACACTGAAGAAATGACACTTTGCTACAATGTAAAGTAATGAGTGTACAGCCTGTATAACAGTGTAAATTTGCTGTCCCCTCAAAATTAGTTAATTTCCCTCCCCGGTGTCATGTGACTCGTTAGTGTTAAAAGGTCTCAGGTGTGAATGTGGAGCAGGCGTGTTAAATTTGGTGTTATCGATCTCACGCTTTCTCATACTGGTCACTGGAAGTTCAACATGGCACCTCATGGCAAAGAACTCTCTGAGGATCTGAAAAAAAGAATTGTTGCTCTACATAAAGATGGCCTAGGCTATAGGATTGCCAAGACCATGGTCAACCAAAGAAGTTGAGTACACGTGCTCAGCATCATATCCAGAGGTTGTCTTTGGGAAATAGACGTATGAGTGCTGCCAGCATTGCTGCTGAGGTTGAAGGGGTGGGGTTCAGCCTGTCAGTGCTAAGACCATAGGCCGCACACTGCATCAAATTGGTCTACATGGCTGTCATCCTAGAAGGAAGCCTCTTCTAAAGATGATGCACAAGAAAGACTGCAAACAGTTTGCTGAAGACAAGCAGACAAGCATAGTGGTGGGAGTGTCATTGAGGAAACCATGAATGCCAACATGTACTGTGACATACTGATGCAGAGCATGATCCCCTCCCTTCGGAGACTGGACCGCAGGGCAGTATTCCAACATGATAACGACCCCAAACACACCTCCAAGACGACTACTGCCTTGCTAAAGAAGCTGAGGGTAAAGGTGATGGACTGGCCAAGCATGTCTCCAGATCTAAACCCTATTGAGCATCTGTGGGGCATCCTCAAATGGAAGGTGGGGGAACGCAAGGTCTCTAACATCCACCAGCTCCGTGATGTTGTCATGGAGGAGTAGAAGAGGACTCCAGTGGCAACCTGTGAGGCTCTGGTGAACTCCATGCCCAAGAGGGTTAAGGCAGTGCTGGAAAATAATGGTGGCCACACAAAATATTGACAGTTTGTGCCCAATTTGGACATTTCCACTTAGGAGTGTACTCACTTTTGTTGCCAACAGTTTAGACATTAATGGCTGTGTGTTAAGTTATTTTGAGGGGAACGCAAATTGACACTGTTATACAGGCTGTACACTCACTACTTTACATTGTTGCAAAGTGTAATTTCTTCAGTGTTGTCACATGAAAAGAAATAATAAAATATTTACAAAAATGTGAGGGGTGTATTCACTTTTGTGGGATACTGTATGTATGTATATATATATATATATAATATATTTATGCTGTGTATGTATATATAGATACACAGTATATATATATATATATATATATATATATATATATATATATATATATATATATATATAAAAAAAAAAAACAGACTTGCACTCGCTGGTCTTTTTAGTGAAATAATTTACTGCAAAATTGTGACGTTTCGAGGACAAAATCCCCTTCCTCAGACAATGTGTTTAACAAACAAGAGTGACTTTATACACTGTGTAACTGAAACCCCTCCCCTCAATTAGACAAAAAAACGCCAAATTGTAACCATGGTGACCACTGAGTCACATTGTACACAACAAGTATTTACCATATAGAATATGTGTTATCGTATAACCATATATAGATAGATGAGCCATCCTGGCTCAACCAAAACAATGACAGCCCAAGTGCACGTTATGAAAACTGTGATGCAATGAAAACGAGCATGGAAAACAAACAGATCCCTTAGTGAGTGTGCTGAGAGATACCAGTCGTTCATTCATACTATCCTATGATACTCATTAGAGCATTAAAGTTGTTAAAGAGAAATGACAAATCGCCAATGTTTTACTCACCCGAGAGGGGACATAACCCACAGACTCAGGAGCCGTTCACTGCCGCATCGGTAAACAATGCCGGGTAGAGAACCCGGAACACAGTATCACGTAGGTCTCTCACGTGGGGGGCAATCGGCCAATCACCAGGATTGTTTACCGTTGCCACAGTGACCAGAAGCCGCAAGTCGCACGTAAACTCTACAGCCCTAAAATAAACACAGAAGTTGAAAATTGACTTGATAGAGTTACGGTAGCACTTGCCCTTAAGTTATAGCAGAGTACAGCACATACAGAGGATCCAACAATCAAAGATGCACAATCAACTGTCAGTACGTATCACCACGGTCAGAAACTCGTTGTGACCTCAATTGTCATTGGATCGAAAATTCTATCAGCCAAACACATCCTCCAACTAGAAGTAGAAAGTCAAAGTAAAGAGTACAGAGTAAACAGTAAAAAGTAAAAAATATATAATGGAGCTGTGATAACACCATTGACCTTATTTGAGGCTAAGTGGATCTTTCGATTAAACACTCTTCATCCACAGGGACTGAACATTATGTTTGATTGGCACTGTTTTTTATAATTTTTTAAAAAATTTTCTACAGTCTGAAGTGTTTTTCCATAGACTGTGCTACTAACAAATACAAGAAAAATTTGTTTGGGAGAGTCCACGTACCATCCAGCTAAACTCACCTAAGTCCCTCATTTTTCTTTTTATTTTCCTTTTTATTTTATTTTCCTTTTTACACCTGTAGTGGTGATGTGGGCTTTGATCTATGTTTATTTCTCTTCTCTTTGTTGGGGTGATATTGTGATATGTGGTGTACAGTTGTATGTAACTATCTGTTTTTCTGATCTCCCTGTTTTTTAATCTTCATTTCTATTCTCTACTTTTCCGTTTGGGGGTGATTCTTATTTTTGATAGTTCTAACTCTGTTAGCTGCATCTTGTCTTAGTCCTCATCTTTGTGATACCTAGGGCTACAATAGTAATATACATGGGGTTTATGGCACATTATGGCAAATAAGGTCAATGGTGTTATCACAGCTCCATTATATATTTTTTACTTTTTACTGTTTACTCTGTACTCTTTACTTTGACTTTCTACTTCTAGTTGGAGGATGTGTTTGGCTGATAGAATTTTCGATCCAATGACAATTGAGGTCACAACGAGTTTCTGACCGTGGTGATACGTACTGACAGTTGATTGTGCATCTTTGATTGTTGGAGCCTCTGTATGTGCTGTACTCTGCTATAACTTAAGGGCAAGTGCTACCGTAACTCTATCAAGTCAATTTTCAACTTCTGTGTTTATTTTAGGGCTGTAGAGTTTACGTGCGACTTGCGGCTTCTGGTCACTGTGGCAACGGTAAACAATCCTGGTGATTGGCCGATTGCCCCCCACGTGAGAGACCTACGTGATACTGTGTTCCGGGTTCTCTACCCGGCATTGTTTACCGATGCGGCAGTGAACGGCTCCTGAGTCTGTGGGTTATGTCCCCTCTCGGGTGAGTAAAACATTGGCGATTTGTCATTTCTCTTTAACAACTTTAATGCTCTAATGAGTATCATAGGATAGTATGAATGAACGAATGGTATCTCTCAGCACACTCACTAAGGGATCTGTTTGTTTTCCATGCTCGTTTTCATTGCATCACAGTTTTCATAACGTGCACTTGGGTTGTCATTGTTTTGGTTGAGCCAGGATGGCTCATCTATCTATATATGGTTATACGATAACACATATTCTATATGGTAAATACTTGTTGTGTACAATGTGACTCAGTGGTCACCATGGTTACAATTTGGCGGTTTTTTGTTCTATCCTGTCCTAGTCACCTGAGTAGTGCTCACCTACAAGGATGTACCTCTTTTAAATTAAGACCCACTTATCAAGTGGGTATAAGATTCCTCCTGTGACGACCAGGGTTAACCAACCCTGCACCAGTCACTTGTTTGGCACAGAAAGGGTTAACATACCCGTTCCACTTTAACTAATCTGTCACAGTCTAGCCATTCCAGGCAAGCCTCTGACTTAGTTCAGTGGGTGCAAGGGTTAACAACACTCTCTATTTTGTCCTAGACCTAGAAAAAATGCTCCAAAACTCCCCTTTAATACCACCCACACTAAACTATCTCTAAGCTGCCACCACTTAAGATTGATTATATGGGAAATCTTAAGGAACCAGACTAACAAATTATTTCTCAGAATACAATTTAGCAAAATATAATCTAAATACACAGAGATAATACTACCAGTCTCTTTCAGTAACATGGTTCAAATATTAGACAAAGGCAAAAACTTAATAAGTGAATATTTATTATGCGAATAATGATGCACAGTGCATTATTAATAAAAAAGATAACAAATTTGTTAACAAATAGAATTCTACACAATCAAACAGTTTTTAAAATAAAAAGGAGAAATAATAGAAACTTTATACTTTACTAGTTTGTGCCAGGGAGATTGTCAGGAAAAGATGATCACTCACGCTGAAACAGCTTCCCATGTAGAATGATCAACTTGTATTATTAAACACAACATTTTATACCTGTTTCTCTGATATCAAATTGCTTGACCAAACCTCTTTCCAGAGGGGCTAGAAAACCCCTCTCTTTTTACGACATGTCATAAAGCTCTGAATCCTTGAAATTATAGAACACCTTATAACTTCTGTTTTACATATTAAGCGCATACACCTATATAAGCAGTTTTCCAGTGACATCATGAGAATTAGTTTGGTAACAAATATGAAATGGTTCTCATATTTTCATCATCTAGTGTCATTATATGGTTTAAAGCATTTCTTAAGTTGTACTAGTGTCCTCTTATTTACCTTATTTAGCTCTGGGTAGAGGGCACTGCTTTTTGTCTCTTGTGCTGACATTTTTACTTAATTGATGCATCAATAGATATGCTATAACATTTGATCAAGTGGAACTTATAAATATTTATTAGGGGTTCTGGCTTATGAAGGGAACACAGCAACACATTTCTTCTGAAAAAAACAAATGTTTTAAGCACACAAGCTAAAGAAAATGAACCCATTAACATCTAAATCATGAGGTGTTCATGACACCTCCCCTTCCTGCCTCATACCATTATTATTTAAAAAGCAATAAAGGAAAAGGAAGAATACTTGGTGAACTCATTTATCATATGGAGCTTATAGAGTATGGTGTAAAGGAAGACTATAGAAACCCCAGAGGTTCTTCTTAAAACATTGATAAATTATTCTTTATTGGGGAGTAAACAAAGGATGCAGAACATTCCATCCAAATTTGGCATCTGCCGAATCATAAAAATCCAACTCATAGTGCTTCCAACTTGTGATCGGTGAACTTTACGCAGCTGCTTCATAAAGTACTTTAGAAGATGTCTTCTTCAGCTACTTAAGAGGAGTACTTGCATTATTCAATCTAAATAGCCCCCTGCCTTTTATTCCACTGAATATAAATCAGAACAAAGGCACTCTCTGGGTTCCCACAAAATATACAAAAAACACATTGACATTCTTCCTCAGACCAACCCACGTAGTGTTAAATAAAAGAATATATACCCTTCGAGAAAAACAATAACCAATCAGCATAGAAACAGACTTGCATGGAATTATAATCAATAGTAGAAAGAACAAAAAAAATGTCTGTACCTTGTGCCCAAAAATAGTGAAACTCATCAAACACCAGAGTGTGAATGAACCCAGAATTACCTAAGTGCCAGAACCATAAACTGTCATTCAATGTCTACATCATGGGGTAAGGGGCACCACAAATTTGTCTTGGCCAGGACCCTGCAAAGGGCCCTGGGGAAGTGCTGACAGCTCAAGTTAGATCAATAGCACTTTTATTCTTGCACTCATATTACAGGTTGAATGTAAAATGGTTGTGCTTGAGTGATAACTAAGAAGAAATAGGATCAAAGACAGCCTATAGAGGTGCGCTAGGTCATAGATGAAAGTGGCCGAAAGTCCAAACAACAGTGCTTGTATCCGAGGCGGCTCTCCCAAAATACAGAAATGAGACGACAATCCTAAAGCAGGAAAAAGAAGGCGCCAATAGGGTGATAATGTAGATGAAGGGACATATACTGAAGACAGACGAAGATTATACTCACAAACGGAGCGGCACTAAGACGTGCCCGAAATAGCAGACTGGGACCTCACAGTCGCCCTGCAGACACCACACGGCAATGGACACCAAACGGTCACGTGATTTCTTCCACCAATCGGAGATCGATCAGCACCCACACCTTCCTCCAGAGGATGTTTTCCGCCAGTCAGAATACTTTAGTTGCACAGATCTCCATGAAATATGTATCCCGATAACCTAACTCTGCTGCAGATTGCTGGATTGTTTTGGTGTTTAGAAGTCAGCGGCAGAAACTCCCTCACCTCATAGACTTCTGAGGCGTGCTATACTTTTAATTTAACTAACCCGAAGGTTACGCTAAACCAAAGTGTGCTAAACTGAAGGCGCATATATACATTTTATTCACAGTGAAGAACAAAAGGTATTTAAACTGTTTAATTAAAATATATATATATAAAATATATCTCTATATCCATATGTATAGATCGCTATATATAATTTTCTTCACATTGAATAATAAAAGGTATTTAAATAATTTAATTAAAACAAAAAGTGGTGTTAGCTATGTTTTAACATGATATGGTATATGTGTAAGGTTCCGAATCCTTACCTAGCCGCAGTTGCGGAGACTGCAGGGCCCCCAGCTTGCCTGCTCTCCTAGCCGCTGTTGCAGCAAATTCAGGGCCCCAAGCGATCCATCTCGGCGTTCCACGTGGAGAGACGCTGAGATCAGTCTGGCAGCAGCTGCGGCTGCAACTCTCTAGGGGCGCTGCCACACACTACCTAGATTTAAAAGACCGGTAACCAATTACAGGAGCTCCCACCTGGAAGGCGCAGGTGTGTGAGTCCCTATAAAAGACTAATGAGTACCTCACTCTGTACTAAGTTATTGAATAGGAAGGTCTTGTTTCCTGCTCCTCTGTTGTGATACTTGTGTATGTCTATCCTACTGCTGAAACCAAAGAACTCTGCTGTGATACTTGTGTATGTCTATCCTACTGCTGGAAACCAAAGAACTCTGCTGTGATACTTGGGTATGCTTATGCTACTGCTGAGACCAAAGTCCTCTGCTGTGATACTTGTGTATGCTTATACGATTGCTGAGACCAAAGACCTCGGCTCTTATACTTGTGTATGCTTATACTACAGCTGAGACCAAAGACCTCTGCTGTGATACTTGTGTATGCTTATACTACTGCTGAGTCCAAAGACCTCTGCCGTGATACTTGTGTATGCCTATCCTACTGCTGAGACCAAAGACCTCTGCTCTAAAATTGTGTATCCTTATACTACTGCTGAGAACAAAGACCTCTCCTGTGATACTTGTGTATGCTACTGCTGAGACCAAAGACCTCTGCCGTGAAACTTGTGTATGCTTATACTACTGCTAAAACCAAAGACCTCTGCTGTGATACTTGTGTATGCTTATGCTACTGCTGAGACCAAAGACTTTAGCCGTGATACTTGTGTATGCTTATCCTACCGCTGAGACCAAAGACCTCTGCCATGATACTTGTGTATGCTTATCCTACCACTGAGACCAAAGACCTCTGCTGTGATACTTGTGTATGCTTATACTACTACTGAGACCAAAGACCTCTGCTGTGATACTTGTGTATGCTTATACTACTACTGAGACCAAAGACATCTGCTTCGATACTTATATGCCCTCTTGTTCGTGGACATTGCTCACCAACAGTACCCGCTGGGTTCTGTGCTTGCTGAGAGACTTGTGCTTAAAGTTTTCTTTGTAAAGACTTTATCTGGTTCAATATTGACCTCATCTTGTTTTCCTGTTTCTGCATTACATTTCTTTAGTAAAAGTTTATTCAAGAAAAGACTTTATTTGTTTTGGTTTTCCATTCCTGCATACTGAGTTCCAGACACCTCCAACATCCTCACAATATGATAACTTGTCACACAAGCAATGGCTCAATGCTGTATAATATATACACACACACACATATATATATATATAATATGTTCTGTCCCTTTAATTTATTCACTGACCATCCTATAAAAGGCTCCTCCTCTCAATATCCCTTGCTGGATTATTGAGGAACTTCACCTACTCTGTTTTAGAAGATAACTTTAATCCTATATCAGGAACCAGCCTAGTAAAATTTGAGATCACAGTCTGTACCATCGCATAGCAAAAGCAACTAACCTTTGAAGCTGTCTACGATACTTGTTCACAGGCAGGCAGGAGAGAGAAGCTGTTCTTTCTGACGTCATCATCTGCAGCCGCTACCTGATTCACCGCTCAACCGGCTCACCTGTTTCCAGCCTGTTACACTAGCTAATCGGTGTTACTCGTATGGACACTGAAAAGCACTACCAGGTTGTATGATTTGTAAAGGTTGTTGATGCTCATCTATATTAAACTGTTAATAGCCGCTTTTTATACACAGTATCCTGTAAACTGTACTGAACGGTAACAACGCGCTCTTACTTATAACCCATTCATATTGCCAGGTTATAAACCAGCTTATGTAAACTTCTGCACATAAACTTGCAACTTACCTACTAACATTGTTTACTGTATATTCTACTGATTCCACATAACCTGCTATATACAGGTTTCAGTATTTTGCTGTGAATTTGCCTACTCATATCAGAGTCACTTCATAAGCATACTAGCAGTCAGTTACTATTTCATATATCCATTCTGCCTTTCATTTACAATCAGATACACCGGTGTGTATGTTCTGATACCTATTGAATAGGCTATAACAAGACAGGAAGGTAACATATTGACTACAACTTTTTAATGTTGCTCTCCTGTCACAAATATATATAATATAGCTGTACTATATTTATTTACCTAAGAGCTCAGATAGCTCATGCATCTCACCATCTATTGAATAATAGAGGTGTGATACATACACACATATATTATATACACATACATATACACACATATATATACACATATATATATATATATATATATATATATATATATATATATATATATATATTCATATATTCCGCAATAATGGTAGCACTCACTGGGTCTTAAAAATGCATGTTTATTATCTGTAACGTTTCGGGGTTGCCCCCAACCTCAGACAGCTTAACATTAACAAACAGTGTACTACTTACTTTTAAACCCTCCACCATACAGGGACTCCTTCCTCGCCATGGCCAGTGGTGTCCCGGAAGTGACGTCACATCTCTATGGCGCTCAGTGTTCTACCAGCGTGTAATAGTTGTCAAGGGTTACCAGGATGCCACATAGCTTCAGCTGTCAGGAAGCAAGTCACCACGTGCTGTTAAAAAAACCATACAAGCAACATACTATTTACAATGCTTTAAGTAAACGGTATTGGGGCTTTTAGGATACTAACACAATACTGCAAGGAGCTACAATGTATATCAGAACTATCTATACTTATAAAACATTTTTATAATTAGACATCTACTCAGTGTGGTCGGCCAAGTATTTATCCGGTAATTACTTATAGGGGGCAAATGTCAAGGAATTATAACTATACAAAATATGCCCTCATTATGTGGGTATAGGAAATATAGAGGCCAGGATTAGCCTGATTCGTAAGGATGGGCCAAGCATCTACTTGGCCTATTAGATATCTCTTATTACTGGATATAAGTGGGGGTTCCCCATGTATCATTAATGGGTATCCATGAGATCTCCATGTAGGTAAATATTATAAGTCCCTATATTATGTGGAATATGGAATATAGTTCATATGTAGCAATGCCAGTCCAGGCTGGTGTTCAGCCCCCTTGGGGTCAAGGTAGCCAAGACGTATATCCATCTTGATTCTGTCTGAAGGAGCATTTTTGCTCTATCTCCCCCCTTATGTGGGACTGGTACATGATCTATGATGGTATAACGAAGGTCACTGACCTTTGGTCCGCCTCCAAGAAATGTCTGGCCACAGGCTGCTCTGATTCCTTTATGTACAGTGCTGTCCTTATGGGCGCTCTATGATTGGCCATTCTGATTCTTAGGGTGTCTATTGTTTTCCCTATAGAAAATTTTCCACACGGGCAGTGTAGCATATAGATAATGCGGGTGGTTGTACAAGCAACTCTGTATTTCAGAAAGTATTTTTTGTTTTTGTATGGGTGATTAAAGTACTTTCCTGTGGTTAATGAACTGCACGGCTGCCTTGCTTGCAGCATGGAGGCTAGGAGTGCTTTATTCCTACTGCATCTGGATATATATATATATATATACACACATCCTTTATCCTTTATATATATATATATATATATATATATATATATATATATATATATATATATATATATATATATATATATATAAAATAGAAAATAACAAATAAGGGAAAGTCAATTAAAGTGGAGAGTAACAATGATAACGTATACCTATCAGCTGAGAGCAGTGTGTTGATCAGCTAGCTCCCAACACGCAATGCAAGTGTTTGTTAGAATAACAAGTATTGATAGTGGAAAGTGACCAGGTCCTATGAGTTTTCCCTACCTCAAGTTAGGACCGGTGAGAATCATATACCACCGCTAAATGCACACGTATGAGGTTATAGGTGCAAACACCCTAGATAACTAATACATATATATAAAGATGCCAACAGTCCACACTCCATACCTGTGTACTACTGGAACCTGAGCGACAGTCCGTTTCGGCAATATATCCGGTTTCTTTGCTGTGTATGGATTGTCTCATTCAGTTGGTATCCAGCTCCTGTGTGAGCTCCGGTGGCTGCAGTGGGTGACTCCTCCTTTCGTTAACGTCCCAGGTGTTGGGCGTGTAGATGCGGTCAGGACAATGGTGCAATACTTAGCTGCTGTGCTACACTAAAGGCCAGGCAAGTGCAAACAAAATTGAAAAAAAGGAGCACGAGCAGCAGATCTATGCACAAAAAATTTATTTACAGACAGTAAACATAGCGCATTGGCGCTCAGAGTGAAGAAAAACAAACACGTTTGTCAAACAATATACAAAACGGTGAGAGGGGAGAAAAAACCCCCGGGGTAAATACTGACAAATTAAGGAGACTAGCTAGTAGGAAAACAGGTATACGCGTTTCAGCTTACAGCCTTACTCATTACCATACCATATATAAAATACCCTTAGAACTTTTTCTTTTAATATTTATATGAATAATTTTTATTTAATAGCATTTTTATGTAACACTTTTATTTTAATGTGAGCCGAGGCACATTTTTATTTAGCCCTAACCCTTTAAGCAAGTTTAGAGTGCGCTTGTTCAGTTGCATTTACTTTCAACTTTATAATATGAGCCCAATAGCAATATTTAAGTATAGTGCGTTTGCTAATGTTAGCTTGCCTCTTGTAATGTAACCCTAATTTCTTTAGAGCTGTTATGTGTTGTACTAAATATTGTGCAGGAAGTATTTAGGTGTAAAGAGGCGTTGCCTCTTCAGGAGTTGGTGATTTACTCAAAATAAACTACACTTTGACCAAAGAAAAGCACAACTGTGTTCTGCATGGGCATAACAGAGCTTCTAGCATAAAACTGTGTAGAAGATGATTTATATTCCAGCACAACAATAATTCAAAGCTGCGCTTGGTGTATCTGAAGTCCTATGAATAGAAAGGAGTGCTAATTTGCATTGCTTTCCCTTTATCTATCACCAGACAACAAGCCCATTGAACAGCTTTGGGGAAATTTGAAAAAGGAAAAGATTAAACACACTGTGACAACTCTAGACACTATGATTTTGTAAAGGAGCCCTAGAAAATGTGCATTGTAAAGTTCTGAACAAACTTGTGGTATCACTGCCAGAGCAATCAGTAAGGCTAATGCTGGTCCTAGTAAATATTATATTATTTTTTTCAGTATGTATTAACATGATGTTTATTACTAGCTGAAATGACACATACTGCATATTTTGTTAAGCAAATTAGCTATTCAGAAAAAATGAAATAAATAATCATAGTAGTGGACTCTTTTTGAACCCTCTAATGGGGTCTTTGTGACAGACTAGACGCAAACCCAGTATAACCCAACACCAAGATACATATTCAGGGGGAAACTCCACAACAGCCAATAAGCCTTGCTTCCTCATTCAAAAACCACCAATACACATGGCGATACAACATATCAATAGGCAATGCATATTGAAGTCAACACTTTCGGGATGAGGAGAGTCTATATGTATCCATAACATGTGCAATATACCACTAGGAGGATGTCAAGAAACCTCACAAGAGCTTTAAATGGATACTAAACCCATTTTAGGTTCAGCACCCTTGATAGCACTTGCTTATTGGTGGCTACATTTAGCCACCAATAAGCAAGCTTAACCCAGGTTCTGAAACAAAAATGGGCCAGCTCCTAGGCTTCATATTCCTTCTTTTTAAATAAAGATAGCGAGAACACAGAGAAAAATTGATAATATGAGTAAATTAGAAAGTTGCTTAAAATTGCATGCTCTATCTGAATCATGATATACAAAAAATGGGTTTACTGTCCCTTTAATCCCTCCCACCTCCTCTCCCCACTTAGTTTATTTATAGCTGAGCAGAGGAAATAGATAGAAAAGATTGGAAAGACAGAACGCAGGGTTAAGAGGTGGAAAAAGAACTATCACCTATCTAGTAAAACTGCGGGTGGCTCCTATTGTCCAAATCCCGAAATAAATAAATTTATCGGTATAAACTCTGTTTTCTTTCTTATGATGAGGAGAGTCCATAGGTGTCCATAATATATGGGATACAATACCCAAGCTGAGAGTCTATGTTAAGGACGGATGGGTGGAATAAAATGATGGCAGTTCCTATTTGCCAAACACTGCGGCCTAAAGGACTTTCCTGCCAAAAGCAGCTTTGGAAAAAGCATAAATATCAAAAATATAACAAAATTAAAAAAGGTTTAAGGAAATACAAATGTTCCGCATTGCAAATCTGTTCCAAGGACGCATCATTCTTGCAGGCCCAGGAAGTAGATGCAGATCTAGTAGAATGAGCAGTTGCTCTTTCCCCCAACCAAGTAAGCCTTACGAGTAGTCTGTTTTAGCTCAACCTCTCTCCTCAGAGGCCAAGAACAAATTGTTTAGGGAGAACAGGTGGGAGGGATTAAAGCTCTTGTGAGGGTTCTTGACCTCCTCTTAGTGGCAGGAAATCTATCCCACTTGTTATGGACACTTATAGACTTTATAAATAAATAAGGTCATTTTGTACAAGCCCAATAGGGCACACATTTGTGAGCTGTAGATACTACCAGTTTCTTTCCATAACCACAGATTTCTCAAGTAACCTCAGATGCACAACCTTTTCATCTGGTCATCTGCCATGCAATGTAGGCCTGTCACCTGATGACCACTATAGAACTGCTGCTTGGCCGTCCTTTTACATCTTCAAAGCCAATCTTTTGTCAGAACCTTGAATATGTGCTCCATTTTATTCATATACTGTAAGTCATGCTACAGTACATCGGATCTTAATGCTAGATGTACATATCAGGTAATGTTTTACAATGATTTCTTGGCTGCTCTTTGGATGTTATAGCTGTTTAGGTTGAGATGAACACAACCATCTATGTAATGACACAGGCCTCTTACTTAAAGGGATATGAAACCCACATGTTTTTCAGGATTCAGATAGAGCATGTAAATCTAAACAACTTTGTAATTTACTCCTATTATCAATTTTTCTTCATTCTCTTGGTATGTTTATTAGAAAAAGCAGGAATGTAAGCTTAGGAGCCGGCCCATTTTCGGTTCAGCTCCATGGGTAGCGCTTGCTGATTGGGGGCTACATTTAGCCACCAATCAGCCAGCGCTACCCAGGTGTTGAAATAAAAATGATCCGGCTCCTAAGCTTATATTCCTGCTTTTCCAAAAAAAAGATACCAAGCGAATGAAGAAAAAATGATAATGGGAGTAAATTAGAAAGATGCCTAAAATTGTTGCTCTATCTGAATCATGAAATAGTTTTTTGGGGGAGTTATGTCCCTTTAAGCAGTTCTATTTCAAAAGCTTTGTAACCTATAGTACTGAATGGTTAAGCTGATTTATCTATTGGATATATTTAATGTTTTATCTATCTATAGATCCGTCTATCTCTCTATCAGTTTATATATTCATCAATTTGAAATTGTTACCTATTTTTTTATCTCTCTGTTTATATATCTATAATTTATTTACATTATCTGTATCTATATATCCACCTATTTGTTTTCCTATCTATTTAAATATATTTGTATCTATCATTGATATACATTAGCTATCATCTATCTAACAATTTATCTATCAATCTGTCTATCTATCTGTATTTATCTACTGTATCTATAATACATTTACATATCTGTATATTCATTCTTCTACCTGTCTAGTCATCTACCATCTATGTATTGAACTATCTAATATATCTAAATATCCATCTGTCTGTCTATCTGTCTATATATCAGTTTATATATCCATCTGTCTGTCTATCTGTCTATATATCAGTTTATATATCCATCTGTCTGTCTATCTGTCTATATATTAGTTTATATATCCATCTGTCTGTCTATCTGTCTATATATTAGTTTATATATCCATCTGTCTGTCTATCTGTCTATATATTAGTTTATATATCCATCTGTCTGTCTATCTGTCTATATATTAGTTTATATATCCATCTGTCTGTCTATCTGTCTATATATCAGTTTATATATCCATCTGTCTGTCTATCTGTCTATATATTAGTTTATATATCCATCTGTCTGTCTATCTGTCTATATATCAGTTTATTTATCCATCTGTCTGTCTATCTGTCTATATATTAGTTTATATATCCATCTGTCTGTCTATCTGTCTATATATTAGTTTATATATCCATCTGTCTGTCTATCTGTCTATATATCAGTTTATATATCCATCTGTCTGTCTATCTGTCTATATATTAGTTTATATATCCATCTGTCTGTCTATCTGTCTATATATCAGTTTATATATCCATCTGTCTGTCTATCTGTCTATATATCAGTTTATATATCCATCTATGTATTGATCTATCTGTCTGTCTATCTGTCTATATATTAGTTTATATATCCATCTGTCTGTCTATCTGTCTATATATTAGTTTATATATCCATCTGTCTGTCTATCTGTCTATATATTAGTTTATATATCCATCTGTCTGTCTATCTGTCTATATATCAGTTTATATATCCATCTATGACTGTAGCTTTTTATTTGACTCTCACAGTCTCTTTCCCATATCTTATTCTCCCTCTGCATACAGTGACTCGGTGAGCGTCAGAACAAGTATTTCATTTATTACGACATGTCACTGCTGCCGCTGATGAAGTTGTCACACTGAAATGATTATTTGCTAAAGATTTTCTCCCTTTATGCTCTGAAGCGCCGTCTGTACAGGGATCAGCAACAATAACTCACAGAGTGGCAGTAGGGAATATACCATCCCCGCAGCTGGGCAAAAACATAGCAGACAGGCTACCTTACCTTAAATAAAAATACCCACATCCACCAAACAAGCAGAGAGCTTTTATGTCTCTGTAACTCAATTACATGTGTTATTTTTGGTTGGACCGTGGAGAGCGCTATGACCCTAAGGAGATGGTCTGTCTCTATGGGTGCGGATAACGGGGAATCTGTGAAAGCTTATGCTGAGCCCATTGTAATGTGTGACAGCCATTAGTACCCAGTGGTGCCAGAGGGGACTGACAGCTAACACATTTTGCCCTAACGGTGCTGTTTAGCAGCAAATCACTGCCAGAAACGCATTTTGTCCCTAGCAGGGAATTAACATATAAACACTGCCATAATTCTACCAGCAATAAACGGGACATTGTAGATTAATGTAACAATGTGCTAATTTATTATTGCACTTTAATATTTCTCACTACGATTCCTGGTGATTAAAAACTTGCAGAAATCTCACAAACTCTTTTTTTTTATTTTGGAGCATTATATTGTAGGTGTCTCTGCTTCACACCTAGAACCTGCATAGTGAGACAAAATAATAATTATTATTATTATTAGTTATTTGTAGAGCGCCAACAGATTCAGCAGCACTCTCAAGCTAACATTTGTCTCTATAAAATTATTCCTGGGATGTCACAGTACTGGCAAGTTGTCTTATATATTCTCAATAGACCAGAGAACTTTAGGGAATTGGGAATGTGTTTAAACACATATTGAAGTTGAACTGCTAGGAGCAATGCATTTCTTCTTCTGAGAAGGCCACTGAACCAATCAGCAGAGCACATGCAAGCATTCACTAATCACAGGCAGTGTTTTGCTTTGGAACGTCATGGAAGCATAGCTGGTGCGTGAATTTAAAGGGACAAACAATCTTTTTCATTTAAATAAGGTAATTGTATGTGTATTACATTAAAAAAAACTTAACCCTTTTTATACAAAAGAATAGAGTCTAACAATATTTAAATCATGATCGTTAGATATATGTTAAATGTCCCTTTAAATATCTGTTCCACCCCATTGCCTGCTGCCCTCCACAAAAATACTGGCCAACCAGTGAGTGCCGGGTATATTGATTTTACTGGGCAGCCTGATAAAATAGACAACTGTCCAGTTTAACACTGGACACCTGACATTGCTATTTGCCTAGGGCAGGTAAAAACAAGCATTAGTCTAATGAATCAGAGCATTTTATTGTTATATTAGGATACTGCATTTCTCAGTACTCTCTGGTAGAGTAATACATTCCAGTCATTAGCTGTCGTTCTTCCTTGTAGAGTGTGACCTCTTAAACATGTCACAGAGTATTTGACCTTGGCAGAGTATAAACCTATAATCACATCCCAGTCATTAGTACATTTTAGTCTCAGCAAGGACTGAGGCTTTACACATGTCAGTAACGTTAGTGCACTTTTCACAGACCCTTAAACAAGCCTCCATCTACTAATCACGCCTCTATTTCCCTCTAGACAATATTTTCTGTCCCTACAGTATCTAAAATCAGACATTTCCTTTATTTATAACTTCCCTGCTTCGTAGCGTGCTCTATTTTTCTTCTCTGCCTGAGAATTATCAGACAATCTGTCTCTCATTTTCATTTTCTCGTTTGTTTCTGACTTGCTCCTTATTCTCTGCTCTACAAATATATCATCATCTTTATAAAAAAGAAAATGCCCAAATGAATTCAAAAACACAAAGAAAAAAAATGTTAAATTCTCAAGAAGGGTCAGAGTCACTCCTGCTATCAAAATATATTTTTTTTGTTCCTCAGCATCTATGTTCTGCAGTGCCCTTGTACATCAATCAGACTTAATTTGGTAATACAGTAATTCTTCAGACTTCAGGGTAATATTAATAACATTTGTATAGTTATGCAAATTTTTCAATAATTGTTGCTTCAAGGAGAGAGGAAATTGTATTGACGTCCCCTTAAGCATCTAACTGTCAATGGTAACATCTGCCTTTGAAGTGGGAGAGTAAGGTTTCAATCCCTTTGTCAGTTTGTTAGGTATAGCACAGGCTGCATAATTAAATAGCAGTGCTTAGGGCCATGTCTATTCAGCAGTGATAGATACAGTACATATTTTGTTTGCGTCGGCAAAATAGAAATCTCAGCTTTGCATAATTGATAATATTCCTCTATTTTTAAGCCATTTTGTATTCTTTTAGATGTGATGCTTATTAAATATATACTAGAAGATGACAATGTAAATGCATAAAAAAAAGTTAACCTAGAAAAAAAGTTTGATATTAACTTAATTATTTAAGAGCAATAGCCACTTCTATTTGGTATCAGGGGCTTTCAGGGATACCCTATCAGGAATACCCAAATCTGGGGGTGTTAGGGGCTTAATAACTGCTTGGTTGGAAAGGTATAGTCTTATATGACTTTCTCAGTGGGATTATTAGTGTCCAATATGAATCCACCTGAAAGGGGTTAATCACTGCTTTGAACATGGCTGTTTGGAAGACAATAATCTATGTGACTTTCTCAGTGGGATAATTTGTGTCTGATATACAGCCACCTGAATAGTGTTAATCACTGCTTTATTTGGGGTTTCTTTAAACATATTTTCAGTAACCTATGTGTAGCCACCTAGAAGGATGAATTACTGCTTTATTATGAGGCGTACTTGTAAAGTTTATCAGTGACCTGTAAGTAGCCTTCTAGTAGTGGTTAATCACTGCTTTATATGATATAAAGGTATATAATCAGTGACCTATATATAGCCTTCTAGTAGGGGTTGATCACTGCTTTATATGCTATAAAGGTATTATCATTGACCTATATATAGCCTTCTAGTAGGGGTTAATCACTGCTTTATATGCTATAAAGGTATATAATCAGTTACCTATATATAGCCTTCTAGTAGCGGTTAATCACTGCTTTATATGCTATAAAGGTATTATCAGTGACCTATATATAGCCTACTAGAAGGGATTAATCACTGCTTTATATGCTATAAAGGTATATAATCAGTGACCTATATATAACCTTCTAGTAGGGGTTGATTACTGCTTTATATGCTATAAAGATATTATCATTGACCTATATATAGCCTTCTAGTATGTATTAACCGCTGCTTTATATGCTATAAAAGTATTATCAGTGACCTATATATAGTCTACTAGAAGGGATTAATCACTGCTTTATATGCTATAAAGGTATTATCAGTGACCTATATATAGCCTACTAGAAGGGATTAATCACTGCTTTATATGCTATAAAGGGCGTTATCAGTGACCTATATATAGTCTTCTAGTAGGGGTTAATCTCTGCTTTCTATGCTATAAAGGTATTATCAGTGACCTGTATGTAGCCATCTACTAGGGGTTAATCACTAATTTATATGCTATAAATATATCAGTGACCTATAGGTAGCCTTCTAGTAGGGGTTAATCACTGCTTTATATGCTATAAAGGTATTATCAGTGACCTATATGTAGCCTTCTAGTAGGAATTAATCACTGCTCTATATGCTATAAAGGTATTATCCGTGACCAATATAAAGTCTTCTAGTAGGGGTTAATCACTGCTTTATATGCTATAAAGGTATTATCAGTGACCTATATGTAGCCATCTACTAGGGGTTAATCACTGCTTTATATGATATAAAGATATTATCAGTGACCTATATGTAGTCTTCTATTAGGGGTTAATCACTGCTTTATATGCTATAAAGGTATTATCAGTGACCTATATGTAGCCATCTACTAGGGGTTAATCACTGCTTTATATGCTATAAAGATATTATCAGTGACCTATATGTAGCCTTCTAGTAGGGGTTAATCACTGCTTTATATGCTATAAAAAAATTATCAGTGACCTGTATGTAGCCTTCTAGTAGGGGTTAATCACTGCTTTATATGCTATAAAGATATTATCAGTGACCTATATTTAGCCTTCTAGTAGGGGTTAATCACTGCTTTATATGCTATAAAGGTATTATCAGTGACCTATATGTAGCCTTCTATTAGGGGTTAATCACTGCTTTATATGCTATAAAAATATTATCAGTGACCTGTATGTAGCCTTCTAGTAGGGGTTAATCACTGCTTTATACGCTATAAAGATATTATCAGTGACCTGTATGTAGCCTTCTAGTAGGGGTTAATCACTGCTTTATATGCTATAAAAATATTATCAGTGACCTGTATGTAGCCTTCAAGTAGGGGTTAATCACTGCTTTATATGCTATAAAAATATTATCAGTGACCTGTATGTAGCCTTCTAGTAGGGGTTAATCACTGCTTCATATGCTATAAAGGTATGATCAGTGACCTTTATATAGCCTTCTATTAGGGGTTAATCACTGCTTTATATGCTATAAAGGTAATATCAGTGACCAATATATAGCCTTCTAGAATGGGGTTAATCACCGCTTTATATACTATAAAGGTATTATCAGTGACCTATATATAGCCTTCTAGAATGGGGTTAATCACTGCTTTATATAAGGCTTACTCAAAGAGTTTATCAGTGATCTATATGAAGCCCCTCTGGGGAGGACTTCATTTCATCGTTATATGAGGAAAAGGTTATTACTAATCAATCTGTGACTGCAGAGTTAATCTTTACGCAGAGTTAATCTAGATGGCTACCTGAAATTAAACTGATCTATGTGACCAGAAAGGACCAATATACCAAATGTATCCAATATTAAAGCTAAAATGAGCTAATATTAAATATGTTCGATTTTTATTGCACAAATTATCATTAAATACATTTATATTAAATTATACAACTAGGGTAAAATTATGAGTGGCTCGCTAACAGTTGCACACAAGCAATATCGGGTTTAGCCGATGTTTATGTGCGTTGGAAATAGCGTGTATTACAAGTTGAAAGTAAACGCGATCGCTTGAGGACAATTTAATTTAACGAGCAAATGGGATAGCGTGACCTCAGAGCTGTGGTTAACTGTTATGTTCAAATACAAACGGCTAGATTTAGAGTTTGGCGTTAGCCATCAAAAGCAGCGTTAAGGGGTCCTAACGCTGCTTTTGGTCGCCCGCTGGTATTTAGAGTCAGCCAGGAAAGGGTCTACCGCTCACTTCCTTTCCGCGACTCCAGGCTACCGCAGATCCCCTTACGTCAATTGCGTATCCTATCTTTTCTATGGGATTTGGAGTCTTGGAAGAACTGACCGGTAGACCCTCTACCGACAAGACTCCAGACGCAAAAAAAGTCAGTAGTTAAGAGATTTATGGGCTAACGCCGGAATATAAAGCTCCTAACTACTGTGCTATAAAGTACACTAACACCCATAAACTACCTATGTACCCCTAAACCGAGCCCCCCCCCCCACATCACCAACCCTCTAAAAAAATGTTTAACCCCTAATCTGCTGCCCCTAACATCGCCGACACCTATATTATATTTATTACCCCCTAATCTGCCCCCCCCAACGTCGCCGCTACCTACCTACACTTATTAACCCCTAATCTGCCGACCGGACCTTGCCGCCACTATAATAAATGTATTAACCCCTAAACCGCCGCACTCCCGCCCCGCAAATACTATAATAAATTTTATTATCCCCTAATCTGCCCTCCCTAACATTGCCGCCACCTACCTACAATTATTAACCCCTAATCGCTCGCCCGCAACGTCGCCGCTACTATAATAAAGTTATTAACCCCTAAACCTAACTCTAACCCTAACACCCCCCTAAGTTAAATATAATTTAAATTAAACGAAATAATATTCCTATAATTAAATAAATTATTCCTATTTAAAACTAAATACTTACCTAGAAAATAAACCCTACTATAGCTACAATATAGCTAACAATTACATTGTTGCTATTTTAGGATTTATATTTATTTTACAGGCAACTTTGTATTTATTTTAACTAGGTACAATAGCTATTAAATAGTTAATAACTATTTAATAGCTACCTAGTTAAAATAAGTATAAAATTACTTGTAAAATAAATCCTAACCTAAGTTACAAATAAACCTAACACTACACTATCATTAAATTAATTAAATAAATAAACTACAATTAGCTAGACTAACATACAATTAAATAAACTAATCTATAATACAAAAAAAAAATACTAAATTACAAAAATGAAAAGAAAATTACAAGAAGTTTAAACTAATTACACCTAATCTAAGCCCCCTAATAAAATAAAAATCCCCCCAAAATAAAAAAAAATGCCCTACCCTATTCTAAATTACAAAAGTAATCAGCTCTTTTACCAGCCCTTAAAAGTGCTTTTTGCGGGGCATTGCCCCAAAGTAATCAGCTCATTTACCTGTAAAAAAAATACAACCCCCCCAACATTAAAATCCACCACCCACACACCCCTACTCTAAAACCACCCGATCTCCCCTTAAAAAAACCTAACACTACTCAACTGAAGATCACCCTACCTTGAGCCGTGTTCAGCCAGCCGGCCACCGATGGAACAGAAGAGAACATCCGGACCGGCAGAAGTCTTCATCCTATCCGGTGCAGAAGAGGACATCTGGACCGGCAGACATCTTCATCCAGGCGGCATCTTCTATCTTCATCCTTTCGGAGCGGAGCAGAGCCATCTTCAAAGGAGCCGACGCGGAGCCATCCTCTTCAACCGACGACTGAACGACGAATGAAGGTTCCTTTAAGGGACGTCATCCAAGATAGCGTCCCTTCAATTCCGATTGGCTGATAGGATTCTATCAGCCAATCAGAATTAAGGTAGGAAAAATCTGATTGGCTGATCCAATCAGCCAATCTTATTGAGCTTGCATTCTATTGGCTGATTGGAACAGCCAATAGAATGCAAGCTCAATAAGATTGGCTGATTGGATCAGCCAATCGGATTGAACTTCAATCTGATTGTCTGATTGCATCAGCCAATCAGATTTTTCCTACCTTAATTCCGATTGGCTGACGTCCCTTAAAGGAACCTTCATTCGTCGTTCAGTGGTCGGTTGAAGAGGATGGCTCCGGGTCGGCTCCTTTGAAGATGGCTCCGCTCCGCTCCGGATGGATAAAGATTGAAGACGCCGCCTGGATGAAGACTTCTACCGGATGAAGGACCTTCTCTGCACACCTTGGATGAAGATTTCGGCCCGGTTGGGTGAAGACGACTCAAGGTAGGATGATCTTCAGGGGGTTAGTGTTAGGTTTTTTTAAGGGGGGTTTGGGTGGGTTAGAGTAGGGGTATGTGGGTGGTGGGTTTTAATGTTGGGGGGGTTGTATTTTTTTTTACAGGTAAAAGAGCTGATTACTTTGGGGCAATGCCCCGCAAAAAGCCCTTTTAAGGGCTGGTAAAAGAGCTGATTACTTTTGTAATTTAGAATAGGGTAGGGCATTTTTTTATTTTGGGGGGATTTTTTATTTTATTGGGGGGCTTAGATACGGTGTAATTAGTTTAAACTTCTTGTAATTTTTTCTTATTTTTTGTAATTTAGTGGGGTTTTTTGTATTATAGAATAGTTTATTTAATTGTATTTTAGTTTAGCTAATTGTAGTTAATTTATTTAATTAATTTAATGATAGTGTAGTGTTAGGTGTATTTGTAACTTAGGTTAGGATTTATTTTACAGGTAATTTTGTACTTATTTTAACTAGGTAGTTATTAAATAGTTATTAACTATTTAATAGCTATTGTACCTAGTTAAAATAAATACAAAGTTGCCTGTAAAATAAATATAAATCCTAAAATAGCTACACTGTAATTATTAGTTTTATTGTAGCTATACAGGTGGCCCTCGTTTTACAACGGTTCAATTTACACCGTTTCAGAATAACAACCTTTTTTTCCAGTCATGTGACTGCTATTGAAAAGCATTGAGAAGCAGTGCATTTATTAAAATAGCCAGTAGGTGGAGCTGTCCGCTTGAGTTGCAGCAAAGCCAAGCAAGCTGAAATGAATCATTTTAACCAGACCTGAGCTATCGAGCAGATTTTAAAAGGAACAAGATCTTCCTGTCTATAAATCAGTCCAAATTGGAATGCATAGAAAGAACTGTTTGCTGAAAATGCAAGTGAAGTCTGTGTTGTGTGATTATTTTATTAGGTTTATAATGCTGTTTAGCATTTAAAGTCTTCATTTCAAAGCTTTAAAAATAATGTATTAGGTGTTACTTATGACAATTTTGAGAGGGGCCTGGAACCTATCTTCCTCACTTCCCATTGACTTACATTATAAACTGGGTTTCAATTTACAACGGTTTCGATTTACAACCATTCCTTCTGGAACCTAACCCCGGCGTAAACTGAGGGCTACCTGTATTAGGGTTTATTTTATATAGGAATCATTTATTTAATTATAGGAATATTATTTCGTTTAATTTAAGTTATATTTATGTTAGGGGGGGGTAGGGTTAGACTTCGATTTAGGGGTTAATAACTTTATTATAGTAGCGGCAACGTTGCGGGCGGGAGATTAGGGGTTAATAACTGTAGGTAGGTGGCGGCGATGTTAGGGAGGGCAGATTAGGGGTTAATAAAATGTATTATAGAGTTTGCGAGGCGGGAGAGTGGCGGTTTAGGGGTTAATACATTTATTATAGTGGCGGCGAAGTCCGGTAGGCAGATTAGGGTTTAATAAGTGTAGGTAAGGTAGCGGCGACGTTGGGGGGGGCAGATTAGGGGGTAATAAATATAATATAGGTGTCGGCGATGTTAGGGGCAGCAGATTAGGGGTTCATAGGGATAATGTAGGTTGCGGCGGTGTCCGGAGCGGCAGATTAGGGGTTAATGATATAATGCAGGTGTCAGCGATAGCGGGGGCGGCAGATTAGGGGTTAATAAGTGTAAGGTTAGGGGTGTTTAGACTCGGGGTTCATGTTAGGGTGTTAGGTGCAGACTTAGAAAGTGTTTCCTCATAGGAAACAATGGGGCTGCGCCAGGAGCTGAAGGCTGCTTTTTTGCAGGTGTTAGGTTTTTTTCCAGCCAGCTCAGCCCGTACCTATGGGGATATTGTGCACGAGCACGTTTTTCCATCTTACCGCTACCGTAGGCAACGCTGGTATTGAGGGTTGAAGTGGAGCTAAATTATGCTCAACGCTCCCTTTTCTGAGCCTAACGCAGCCACTCAGACAACTCTAAATACCAGCATTTTCTTAAGGGTGCGCTGGGAAAAAAAGCAGCGTTAGCTACGCGGGTCTTTACCGACAAAACTCTAAATCTAGGCGAAAGTGTCTCAAAACACATCAACAATGCGTTAAAAAGTACAGTTACACTTATAATAACACCAGCTAATAAAAATAATTTTAAATAAATTGCATAGAAAAGTTATAAGGACTCAAAAATATGAGGTCTCAGGTGTTTGTTACAAAAAAAGGATGCAAAGGGCTTTAACATAGATATATATGTATATATATATATATATATATATATATATATATATATATATATATATATATATATATATATATATATATATACACAGAAACATTTCCAAATATGTACATGTATCTGTGTATGTATATGTATATATATATATTTATTTATATGTGTGTGTATATGTATTTACAGACACATACATACATATTTAAACAGATATAGACATTAATATAAGTGCATTGGAGCCCTTTACAGTCAAGTAGATGAAAATATATAAAAGCATATTTATGCAATACTATTATTATTATCGGTTATTTGTAGAGTGCTAACAGATTCTGCAGCGCTATAAACAAAGGCAGAGTACAACAAAACAATTATAGGGATCAAATGGGTAGAGGACCCTGCCAAGACTTGCACTGTTGTAGTCAGCTCTTATAAAGGTGATCTACAAACAGCTGGACTCTTAGGCTTACATGCTAAGGGGGTTCAGGGGATAGCAATGGAGGAGAGGAACTGGTATAAAGTAAGGTTAGCGTAGGTTGTATGCATCCCTGAACAGTAGAGTCTTTAGGGAGCGCTTGAAGCTTTCAAAACTAGGGGAGAGTCTTGTGGAGCGAGGCAGAGAGTTCCACAAGATGGGAGCCAGTCTGGAGAAGTCCTGTAAATGGGAGTGTGATGAGGTAACAAGAGAGGAGGAGAGTAGGAGGTCATGAGCAGAGTGAAGGGGACGGGGGGAGAGTATCTGGAGACAAGGTCTGAGAAATAGGGGAGAGCAGTGAAGTTGAGGGCTTTGAATGTCAGTGAGTGAGTGATTATTTTGTGTTAATCCTAGAGGCACAAGGAAGCCAGTGAAGGGATTGGCAGAGAGGTGCAGCAGATGAAGAGCAACATGTAAGGAAGATGAGCCTGGCAGAGGCATTCATTATGGATTGTAAAGAAGCTAGGCGTCATCTGGGAAGACCAGAGAGGACAGAGTTGCAGTAATCAAGGTGGGAAAGGATGAGAGAGTGGATTAAAATCTTAGTTGTGTCTTGTATAAGGAAATGTCTAATTTTAGAGATGTTTTTAAGGTGGAAGCGGCAAGCTTTAGCCAAGGACTGAATGTGAGGAGTGAAAGAAAGATCTGAGTCAAATGTAACCCCAAGACATTGGGCATGTGGGGAAGGGGTAATGATGGAGTTGTCAACAGTTATAGAGAGATTGGGGGTGGAGATTTTGGAAGAAGGAGCTCAGTTTTGGAGAGATTTAGCTTGAGGCAGTGAGAGGACATCCAGGAAGAGATGTGAGCAAAACAGTTAGTGACACGGGTTAGCAAGGAAGGAGATAGGTCTGGTGCAGACTGCAGAGAAGTAGATTTGGGTGTCGTCATCATACAAATGATATTGGAAACCATGGGACTTTATTAGGGAACCTAATGATGATGTGTAGATTGAGAAGAGCAGGGGACTGAGGACAGAGCCTTGAGGTACCCCGATAGAAAGTGGTGACGGGGCAGAGGAGGCCCCAGAGAAGGCTACACTAAAGGTATGGTTTGACAGGTAGGAAGAGAACCACGAGAGGGCTGTGTCACAGATCCCGAAGGATTGGAGGGTTTGGAGCAAAAGAGGGTGGTCAACAGTATAAAAGACTGCAGACAGATCAAGGAGGATAAGCAGAGAGAAGTGGCCTTTTGATTTTGCTGTAAGTAGGTCGTTGGTAACCTTAACGATTGCTGTCTCTGTAAAGTGATGGGAATGAAATCCAGATTGCAGTGGGTCAAGGAGGGAGTTTAATGTAAGGAAATGGGATAGGCGTGCATATACTAGTTTTTCAAGAAGCTTTGAGGCAAGAGGGAGGAGGGAAATAGGGCGGTAGTTGGATGGGGAGGTTGGATCATGGGAAGGTTTTTTGATGATAGGTGTGACCAGTGCATGTTTCAGAGATGAGGGAAATATACAGGTGCTGAGGGAGAGGTTGAAAATGTGTGTGAGTATAGGGGAAAGGGTAGAAGAGAGGGAGGGGAGAAGCTGTGAGGGGATAGGTTCAAGGGGACAGGTAGTGAGGTGAGAGCGCAGTATAAGTTCCGGAACTTCTTCCTCAGTAACAAGGGAGAAAGAGCTAAATTTATGGGTATGTGGGTTGTGGTTGGTTGCGAACATTTGAGGGGGGAGAGAATGGAATTATGTTGAGAGCTGATTTCGTTTCTGATGGAGTCAATTTTGTTATTAAAGTGGCTGGCAAAGTCTTGAGCTGACAGAGAAGTTGTATTAGGAGGTTGGGGTGAGCAGAGAAGAGTATTGAAAGTGGAGAACAGACATTTTGGGTTTGAAAAAAGATTAGAGATAAGAGTAGAGAAGTATAGTTACTTATAGAGATTAAGGGCAGAATAGTAGGAGTTCAAGATGAATTTGTAAAGAAGAAAATTAGCTGAACTCCGAGATTTTCTCCAGTTTGTCTCAGCAGTACGGGAACATCTGCGTAGGTAACATATCAGAGGAGTATGCCAGGGCTGAGGATGAGTGTGTGATTTCTGAGCTATGGTAAGAGGGGCCGGATTGTCAAGGATGGATGTAAGGGTGGAATTATAGTGGCAGATAGATTGGTCAGGGCAGGAAAAGGAGGAGAGGTTCGAGGGAATTAGCAAGCTGTTACTGATCTAATGACATAATGCTTCTGTGAAGTTTGGTGTGAGGAGTAGGAGAAAGGAGAGTTGTATGGAGGGATGATATGTTGCAAGTGAGGAGATGGTGGTTGGAAAGAGGAAAAGGGGAGTTTGTGAAGTTTGAGATAGCTAACGATCAGGTCAAGGGAGTGACCATCTTTGTGAGTGGGAAAATCAGTCCATTGTGACAAACCAAAAGAGGAAGTGAGTTGCAGAAGTTGTTTTGCAGAGGAGGCAGTGGGATTGTCAAGAGGAATGTTGAAGTCACCAAGAATGAGGGAAGGGGTGTCTGAGAAAAGGAAATAAGGTATCCAGGCAGACAAGTGATCTAGAAATTGAGTTGAGGAGCCAGGGGGTTGGTATATGACTGAAACACGTATAGAGGGGAGAGAATAAGCGAATCATGTGGGTTTCGAATGAGGAAAATGTGAGGGAAGAGATGGGTTGTATTTGCTGAAAGGTGCAACGAGAGGAAAGTAAAATACCTACACCACCTCCTTGTCTATTACCAGACCTAGGAGTGTGGCTGAAGTGGAGACCCCCATGTGACAGAGCAGCAGTGGATGCTGTGTCTAGGGGAGAGAGACAGGTTTCGGTAAGGCCAGAAGATTAAGGGAGCGGGAGATAAAGCAGTCATGTATAGAAGTGAGCTTGTTGCAAACAGTGCAAGAGTTCCAGAGTGCACAAGTGAAAGGGGTAGTGACTTTAGATGCAAGAGGAATGTGAGTAAGGTTGGCAGAGTTTTGTTTTCTGAGTCTATGGGACGGTACACATGGATGTGCACGGCTAGGCAGTTGTTGGGGACCAGGATTAGGGGAGATGTCACCAGCAGTTAGTAAAAGCAAGAGGGAGAGTGACATGAGATGAGATACGGATTTGCAGTAGTGAGACTGTTTTTGAGACGAGGTGCAGGGGGAGAGAGAGTGTTTAGGAATAGGTAAAGTTCATGAGTATTAAAGTAAGATGAGTTTAAGAGAGATGGGCTAATGAACAGTGCAGGTGGAGAGGGAGAAGGAGTAATTGAATAATGTAGTTTGTTATAGAGACAGGAGGTAGCAAAAAGGGATATGAATATATTGAGCATTTTTACAAAAGTGGGAACCAATTAAACACATAAGACACAGTATTACAGCAGCAATTGCATAAGGAAACAATGAGATACATAGAACATAATATTACAAAAGTATTTGTCTTGTCCAATTCTTGTGTAATTCTTTCTTAATGCCTCACTTATAAAATGTTCACTTAAAAAATGTGAACATCTGGGCCTCCATTACATATGTACAGTATACTATGATATTGTTTTTTTAAGGTTTATTTGTGTATTTGAAATAGTTTGAAGCCACAACATAATCAAATGGTTTGAGTTTGTAGGTACTTTATCACATTGTGGACATATACTTGCTTATTTACTTTAAATTTCTTCTCAAAACAATCAACAATACTTGGAGGAGAGAACAATGGGAAATCATAATTGTATTACCTTCATCTCTTTATATATGGCTTTATATATGAATTTTGAATAGCATAATTACGTGTCGCATTTTTATATGAAATTGCAGTTTATTTTTAAGAGTGTTAGCCTAATTTGCATAAAACTACTCTTTATTGATACTTTCCGTGGATAAAATACTGGCGTAAGTTACTTGCGTCGACTAAAATGTGTATTTGCGCACATTTCAGAAGATCGCCAGTTTGTCCTACTTACGCCAGTTTAGCATCTAACAGCGCAGTATATGTAATACCCCAATGTGCGAGGTGAAATTACAGGTTCCCACGCTTGCGCCGAAACCTGGCCGTATATGTGATCGTGCCCCTGTTGTTGTAGCAATGCACACTGCCCACTGCAATGCACACCCCAAGCTAATGTTAAATATATAGGCAGGGAAGTCAGCTGTGTCCACTAAATTACTTGATTGATAAAGACAAATGAAGGGCCAATTTGAAAGTTAGATTCTGGTCTGGTCAGGGTGACATAAGTTAAGTAAACAGACAATAAAATTTGGAGGAGGTTGAAACTATAGCATTAGACAGCTATAAATTTGGGAATAATAGCAAGTAATGATAAGGATTGAACATCACATGACAATTAACAAAACATTAGAATAAGACATTGGATTATAGTACAACAAAGGCAGGACTAAATTAACAACCTAAAATCATTGGCTCAATATAAATATACACGTGCCAAAAGAGAGTTACAGGAGAGGAATAAACACCAGAGTGCAGTGAATAGTTTGCAGATTGACAGGGACTCTATTCAAGTTTAATAAAGTATTTAACTATGTATTTACTGTAAATATTTCACATTCCAATGTTCCTCACATAAGGGAATATGTTCTAAGTATTTTAATAGATTATTCTATATATACTGTATCTATCTATCTATCTATCTATCTATCTATCTATCTATCTATCTATCTATCTATCTATCTATCTATCTATCTCTCTCTCTCTCTCTCTCTCTCTATCTCTCTTTCTCTCTCTCTCTCTCTCTCTCTCTCTCTCTCTCTCTATATATATATATATATATATATATATATATATATATATATATATATATATATATATATATATATATATATACACAAAGATATAGATATATATTTGACCAAAATACCATTAGATGTATATAGAAATATGTAAATAGATCATATGCTATGTAAAGAACATTGGAATGTGAAATATTAATATTATCATGTCGGGTTAGCACAGTTGAGAAAACGAGATCAGCTTCTTTATAATGCAACCCGGCTACATCATAATGCCACCGAGTCGACTCAACATTTTCTATGGAGATCACATATATATATATATATACACATAACACAGAAGGGTATTGCACTCTCAGACTGGACTGGGTACGCATCCTATGACCCTGCAACATGCTCAGTCCTGGGTGCACAACACAGTGTGTGCTAAACCAGGAGGGTGGTTCCACTGATTCTCAGTCTTGCTGTATGAGCTATAAATACATTTAGTTTTTGGTGCAACCTTTGTCACACTTTGGCTTTTGTTCATTTTTTTATTAGCCCTTTCTGTTTTCTGGTGTATTACTATAATATATATATATACTTACATAAAGGCCTTGACATTTCCACTAGCCTACTAATCCCAGACACACCCACGGAATGCACCTGTTCAGTCCACTTGCCAAGGCTTTGAAATCACATTCGGCTAGATTACGTGTGTTTTACGTTACTGCTTTTAACTCTGAAAAATTGACCATTACGCTGGAATGGCCATTAACGCATATTACGAGTCGCAGTGGTATAGCTATACCGCAAGTATTTTAGCCTGTAACGCAACGTCCATTCCGCACTCAAAAAAAATGCTTGCGTTCCAGCCTATACCGACATGATCCATACCGCCATCTGAGACCAGTGGTTATGGATTTTGCAAAACAAAAATGTTTCACAAAACTCATAACTAAACTGTTACAAAGTACACTAACACCCATAAACTACCTATTAACCCTTAAACCTCCATCCTCCCGCATCGCAGACACTATATTAAACTATTAAATAAACCTATTAACCCCTATTCTGCCGCTCCCCAACATCGCCGACAATAATAAAAGTTATTAATCTCTAATCCGCCGCCCCCGACATTGCTGATACCTAAATAAACCTATTAACCCGTAAACCGCCAGCCCCCCACATTTCCAACACTATAATAAAGTATTAACCCCTAAACATCCAGCCCCCCACATCGTAACTACTAAAGTAAACCTATTAACCCCTACACCGCCAGCCCCCCACATCGCAAAACACTAAATTAAACTATTAACCCCTAAACCTAACACCCCCCCTAACTTTAAATTAAAATATAACTATCTTAAATAAATAAAAACTTACCTGTGAAATAAAAAAAACTAAGTTTAAACTATAAATTAACCTAACTTAACTATTCTAATAAAATTAAAAAAACTACTAATTAAAAAAATCTAAATTTAAAAAAACAACACTACGAAAAAATTTAAAAAAATCTAAATTACAAAAAATAATAAAACAGCCAATAGCATAAGAGCTACTGAAATCTTATTGGCTGTTCAAATCAGTCAATACGATTTCAATAGCTCTCATCCTTTTGGCTGTTTTGAACTGCCAATAGGATTTCAGAAGCTCTCATCCTATTGGCTGATTTGAATTTGAAGAATCAAATCAGCCAATAGGAATGCAAGGTACGCCATTCTGAAACGGCTACATTGCATTCAACTTCAGTGCACAGCGGTGACCATATGAAAAGGATGCTCCGCGCAGGATGTCTTTGTCGTCCTGGATAGTTCCGCTTTGTGCCACCGGTATGAAGATAGAAGACGGATGAAGGTGTCTCCACCTGAATGAAGATTGATGTCCGGACTTCAGGAACCGTGAGTAGATTTTATGAGGTTAGTGTTAGGTTGTTTTTTTTTTGGTTGTTATTTTAGATTAGGACTTTGGGCACTTTTAAAAGAGCTGAATGCCATTTTTAGGGCAGTAAAAGAGCTAAATGCCTTTTTAAGGGCAATGTCCAAACAAATACCCTTTTAGGGGCAATAGGTAGCTAAGTATTTTTTATAGTTAGGTTTTTTTATTTTGGGGGGTTGGTTGGGTGGGGGGTTTACTTTTAGGGACTTAGTATTTTTTTAGGGTAAAAGAGCTTTTAAAGTAGGGCAATGCCCTACAAAAGGTCCTTTTAAGAGCTATTGGTAGCTTATTGTAGGTTAGGGTTTTTTGTTATTTTGGGGGGCTTTTTACTGTATTTTTATAGGACTAATAGATTAGGTGTAATTGGTTTTATTTTTGATAATTTCATTTATTATTTTTTGTAAGCTTAGAGTTTTTTTATTTTTCGTAATTTAGTGTTTTAGTAATTTAGTTTTTGTAATTTTAGATTTTTTTTTTTGTAGTGTTAGGTTTTTTTAAACTTGTAATTTAAATTTTTTAATTGATAGTTAGGTTTTTTTAAACTTGAAATTTTATTAGAATAGTTATGTTAGGTTAATTTATAGTTTAAACTTAAGGTTTGTAAGGGTGTAAGGTTTTGGGGTTTATAGTTTAATTTAGTGTTTTGCGATGTATGGGGCCCGGTGGTTTAGGGGTTAATAGGTTTAGTAGTTACGATGAGGTTTAGGGGTTAATAACTTTTATTAGTGTTGGGGAGAGGCGGAATAGGGGTTAATAATTATATTTTGTGTTGGCGATGTCGGGGAGCAGCGGATTAGGGGTTAATAACTTTTATTAGTGTCGGCAATGTCAGGGAGCGGCAGAATAGGGATTAATAACTTTTATTAGTGTCAGCGATGTCGGGGGCAGCAGAATAGGGGTGTTTAGACTTGGGGTTTATGTTAGGGTGTTAGGTTTAAACGTAATTTTCTTTTCCCCATAGACATCAATGGGGATTGCGTTATGGCGATCTCCATTCCGCTATTGCAGGTGTTAGTTTTTTTTCTAACACTCTCTCCCCATTGATGGCTATGGGGGAAAGCGTGCACGAGCACGTAAACTCAGCCCTTGGCTTTTGTACAGTATGGAGTTTAACACACCGGAACGCACAGCACAAAAAGGTTTTCAGTAACTCGTAATGGCAACGCTATGGAGAGTGCAATAACGCAATTTTGGCGTCAGTTTCGCCCTCTGTTTAGCACAAAACTCACAATCTAGGTGAATGTAAATAAAAAAAATTAAATACTAAATAGTATCTATATTAAATACAATGTTTAGTGTTTATATTAAATACTTTTTTTTTCCTGTATACTTTGAATAAGAATTTTAATGTGATTTTTTTTTAATGTGTATTTTTTTGTTTTTTTTAATAATTTTTAAACTGCTTGTTTTATTGAGCACTATCTATACTATAATAGCGTTTGTAACACATCCATCGCCAGTTGCGCACACATCCTCAAAGGAATGTTGGCTGCGCACTCAGCCAAAAGAATTCACCTGGATGCAGGTGGATTTCGAAAATCCACCTGTCAGGGTGGTAAAAGAATCCACCTGCGGTGGATTCTTTTACCACCCTGCCATTTTCGGAATCCACCTGGATGCAGGGTAGGCAAACGAAGCCTTAAAAAAACAAAACACGCAACCGTCCGCACAAAATAACAAAAAACACATTACCGCCCACAAGAAATAAAAAAAAAACATGTAACCCCCTGCACAAAATAATACAAAAATCTAACCTCCCGCACGAAGTATAGCAAAAAAAAATAACCTCCCACACGGAAGTATTAACAAACACCTAAACCGCCAACCCCCACATTACAAAATAATAAATTAATTAACCCCTAATCCGCAAATTTAACAACGCAAATAACATAATTAAAGTATGAACCCCTAAACCGCCAACCCCCCACATTGCAATAAACCTAATTAACCTATTAACCCAAAGCCACCAACCCCCCACATCACAATAAACCTAATTAACCTATTAACCCCTAAACCGACAACCCCCCACATCGCAATAAACCTGATTAACCTATTAACCCCTAAACCTTCCAAACCCTCACATCACAATAAACCTAATTAACCTATTAACTCCTACACCGCCAAACCCCCACAACGCAATAAACCAAATTGACCTATTAAATCTTAAACCGCCAACCCCCCACAACGCATATAACTAATTTAATTACTAAGCCCCCTAACCTAACACCCCCTAAATTAACCCCAATACTAAGTTACAATTGAAATACAAAAACTAACATTAATTTAAAAATAAAACCTAATATTTAATTACAAACAAATAATCTAAAATTACAAAAAATAAAAAAATCTAAAATTACAGAAAAAAATAAACAAAATTATCAAAAATAGAAAAAAATTAAACCTAATCTCTATGAAAATAAGAAACACCCCCTAATCTAAACTAAACTTTCAATAGCCCGTAAAAAGGCCTTTGTAGGGCATTGCCCTAAGTTAAACAGCTCTTTTACATTTAAAAAATACTCCCCTAACTGTAAACCCCCCCACCCCAACAAACCCCCAAAATAAAAAAATCTAACTCTAAAAAAAAACCTAAACTACCCATTGCCCCTTAAGGGGCATTTGTATGGGCATTGCCTTTAAAAGGGCAATCAGCTCTTTTACAGCCCAAAATACCTAATCTAAAAAATGCCACCACAAAAAATATAAAATAAAAGCCTTCGTCTAAGACCCAAATAGGTACTCACCGTTCCTGAAGTATGGCGGAGAAGGTCTTCCTCCAGGCATCTCCATCATCTACTATCTTCATCCGGAGCGAAGGAGGCGCAGAGTGGAGGTGCGGAGCTGGCTTCCCCGATGCGGGAATCCTCAGTGGTGGTTCTCAGCGGCGGCTGTCCTCAGCGGCGTGGAGGCTCCTCTTCATGCGATCGTCCGTCGCACACTGAAGAATGAATGTAAGATACCCCATATTTATTTATTGGGGTAGCTTGCATTCCTATTGGATGACATTTTGAAATCGGCCAATAGTATGAAAGCAACTGAAATCTTATCGGCTGATTTGAACAGCCAATAGGATTTCAGTAACTCTAATACGCCAGAGATCGAATGATCTGTATGCCAGAGATCGAATGAAGAGGAGCCTCCACGCCGCTGAGGATCACCACCGCTGAAGATCGCTGCTGAGGACCCCGCTGAGAACCGCCACTGAGGATCGCCTCTACGGATCTGCGCATTGGGAAAGACCGCTCTGCACCTCTGCTCCACGCCGCTTTGCTCTGGAAGAAGACCTTCACCGCCGGACTTCAGGAATGGTGAGTACCTATTTGGGGCTTAGTCTTAGGCTTTTTTTTATTCTTTGGCTGGCTTTTTTTTAAGATTAGGGTTTTTTGGGCTGTAAAAGAGCTGATTGCCCTTTTAAAGGCAGTAAAAGAGCTGAATGCCCTTTTAAAGGCAATGCCCATACAAATGGGTAGCTTAGGTTTTTTTTAGACATAGGCCTAGATTTGGAGTTCGGCGGTAGCCGTCAAAACCAGCGTTAGAGGCTCCTAACGCTGGTTTTGGCCGCCCGCTGGTATTTGGAGTCAGTGATTAAAGGGTCTAACGCTCACTTTTCAGCCGCGACTTTTCCATACCGCAGATCCCCCTACGCCATTTGCGTAGCCTATCTTTTCAATGGGATCTTTCTAACGCTGGTATTTAGAGTCGTTTCTGAAGTGAGCGTTAGAGCTCTAACGACAAGATTCCAGCCGCCTGAAAATAGCAGGAGTTAAGAGCTTTCTGGCTAACGCCGGTTTATAAAGCTCTTAACTACTGTACCCTAAAGTACACTAACACCCATAAACTACCTATGTACCCCTAAACCGAGCTCCCCCCACATCGCCGCCACTCGATTAAAATTTTTAACCCCTAATCTGCCGACCGCCACCTACGTTATACTTATGTACCCCTAATCTGCTGCCCCTAACCCCGCCGACCCCTATATTATATTTCTTAACCCCTAACTTGCCCCCCACAACGTCGCCGCAAGCTACTTAAAATAATTAACCCCTAATCTTCCGACCGCAAATCGCCGCCACCTATGTTATCCCTATGTACCCCTAATCTGCTACCCCTAACATCGCCGACCCCTATATTATATTTATTAACCCCTAATCTGCCCCCCTCAACGTCGCCGACACCTGCCTACACTTATTAACCCCTAATCTGCCGAGCGGACCTGAGCGCTACTATAATAAAGTTATTAACCCCTAATCCGCCTCACTAACCCTATCATAAATAGTATTAACCCCTAATCTGCCCTCCCTAACATCGCCGACACCTACCTTCAATTATTAACCCCTAATCTGACGACCGGAGCTCACCGCTATTCTAATAAATGTATTAACCCCTAAAGCTAAGTCTAACCCTAACACTAACACCCCCCTAAGTTAAATATAATTTTTATCTAACAAAATAAATTAACTCTTATTAAATAAATGATTCCTATTTAAAGCTAAATACTTACCTGTAAAATACATCCTAATATAGCTACAATATAAATTATAATTATATTATAGCTATTTTAGGATTAATATTTATTTTACAGGTAACTTTGTAATTATTTTAACCATATACAATAGCTATTAAATAGTTAAGAACTATTTAATAGTTACCTAATTAAAATAATAACAAAATTACCTGTAAAATAAGTCCTAACCTAAGATATAATTAAACCTAACACTACCCTATCAATAAAATAATTAAATAAACTACCTACAATTACCTACAATTAACCTAACACTACACTATCAATAAATTAATTAAACACAATTCCTACAAATAAATACAATTAAATAAACTAGCTAAAGTACAAAAAATAAAAAAGATCTAAGTTACAGAAAATAAAAAAATATTTACAAACATAATAAAAATATTACAACAATTTTAAACTAATTACACCTACTCTAAGCCCCCTAATAAAATAACAAAGCCCCCCAAAATAAAAAATTCCCTACCCTATTCTAAATTAAAAAAGTTACAAGCTCTTTTACCTTACCAGCCCTGAACAGGGCCCTTTGCGGGGCATGCCCCAAGAATTTCAGCTCTTTTGCCTGTAAAAGAATAAATACAATACCCCCCCCCAACATTACAACCCACCACCCACATACCCCTAATCTAACCCAAACCCCCCTTAAATAAACCTAACACTAAGCCCCTGAAGATCTTCCTACCTTGTCTTCACCATACCAGGTTCACCGATCCGTCCTGAAGAGCTCCTCCGATGTCCTGATCCAAGCCCAAGCGGGGGCTGAAGAGGTCCATGATCCGGTCAAAGTCTTCATCCAAGCGGGGCAGAAGAGGATCTTCCATCCGATTGAAGTCATCATCCAGGCGGCATCTTCGATCTTCTTCCATCCGGAGCGAAGCGGCAGGATCCTGAAGACATCCAGCGCGGAACATCCATCCGGACCGACGACTGAACGACGAATGACTGTTCCTTTAAGGGACGTCATCCAAGATGGCGTCCCTCGAATTCCGATTGGCTGATAGGATTCTATCAGCCAATCGGAATTAAGGTAGGAATTTTCTGATTGGCTGATGGAATCAGCCAATCAGAATCAAGTTCAATCCGATTGGCTGATCCAATCAGCCAATCAGATTGAGCTCGCATTCTATTGGCTGTTCCGATCAGCCAATAGAATGCGAGCTCAATCTGATTGGCTGATTGGATCGGCCAATCGGATTGAACTAGATTCTGATTGGCTGATTCCATCAGCCAATCAGAAAATTCCTACCTTAATTCCGATTGGCTGATAGAATCCTATCAGCCAATCGGAATTCGAGGGACGCCATCTTGGATGACGTCCCTTAAAGGAACAGTCATTCGTCGTTCAGTCGTCGGTCCGGATGGATGTTCCGCGCTGGATGTCTTCAGGATCCTGCCGCTTCGCTCCGGATGGAAGAAGATCGAAGATGCCGCCTGGATGATGACTTCAATCGGATGGAAGATCCTCTTCTGCCCCGCTTGGATGAAGACTTTGACCGGATCATGGACCTCTTCAGCCCCCGCTTGGGCTTGGATCAGGACATCGGAGGAGCTCTTCAGGACGGATCGGTGAACCTGGTATGGTGAAGACAAGGTAGGAAGATCTTCAGGGGCTTAGTGTTAGGTTTATTTAAGGGGGGTTTGGGTTAGATTAGGGGTATGTGGGTGGTGGGTTGTAATGTTGGGGGGGGGGGTATTGTATTTATTCTTTTACAGGCAAAAGAGCTGAAATTCTTGGGGCATGCCCCGCAAAGGGCCCTGTTCAGGGCTGGTAAGGTAAAAGAGCTTGTAACTTTTTTAATTTAGAATAGGGTAGGGAATTTTTTAGTTTGGGGGGCTTTGTTATTTTATTAGGGGGCTTAGAGTAGGTGTAATTAGTTTAAAATTGTTGTAATATTTTTATTATGTTTGTAAATATTTTTTTATTTTCTGTAACTTAGATCTTTTTTATTTTTTGTACTTTAGCTAGTTTATTTAATTGTATTTATTTGTAGGAATTGTATTTAATTAATTTATTGATAGTGTAGTGTTAGGTTAATTGTAGGTAATTGTAGGTAGTTTATTTAATTAATTTATTGATAGGGTAGTGTTAGGTTTAATTATATCTTAGGTTAGGACTTATTTTACAGGTAATTTTGTTATTATTTTAACTAGGTAACTATTAAATAGTTCTTAACTATTTAATAGCTATTGTACCTGGTTAAAATAATTACAAAGTTACCTGTAAAATAAATATTAATCCTAAAATAGCTATAATATAATTATAATTTATATTGTAGCTATATTAGGATTTATTTTACAGGTAAGTATTTAGCTTTAAATAGGAATAATTTATTTAATAAGAGTTAATTTATTTCGTTAGATAAAAATTATATTTAACTTAGGGGGGTGTTAGTGTTAGGGTTAGACTTAGCTTTAGGGGTTAATACATTTATTAGAATAGCGGTGAGCTCCGGTCGGCAGATTAGGGGTTAATAATTGAAGTTAGGTGTCGGCGATGTTAGGGAGGGCAGATTAGGGGTTAATACTATTTATGATAGGGTTAGTGAGGCGGATTAGGGGTTAATAACTTTATTATAGTAGCGCTCAGGTCCGCTCGGCAGATTAGGGGTTAATAAGTGTAGGCAGGTGTCGGCGACGTTGAGGGGGGCAGATTAGGGGTTAATAAATATAATATAGGGGTCGGCGATGTTAGGGCAGCAGATTAGGGGTACATAGGGATAACGTAGGTTGCGGCGGTTTACGGAGCGGCAGATTAGGGGTTTAAAAAATATGCAGGGGTCAGCGATAGCGGCGGCGGCAGATTAGGGGTTAATACGTGTAAGGGTAGGGGTGTTTAGACTCGGGGTACATGTTAGAGTGTTAGGTGCAGACGTAGGAAGTGTTTCCCCATAGGAAACAATGGGGCTGCGTTAGGAGCTGAACGCTGCTTTTTTGCAGGTGTTAGGTTTTTTTTCAGCTCAAACAGCCCCATTGTTTCCTATGGGAGAATCGTGCACGAGCACGTTTTTGAGGCCGGCCGCGTCCGTAAGCAACTCTGGTATCGAGAGTTGCATTTGCGGTAAAAATGCTCTACGCTCCTTTTTTGGAGCCTAATGCAGCATTTGATTAAACTCTCGATACCAGAGTTAAATTTATGGTGCGGCCAGAAAAAAGCCCGCGGAGCGTTAGCAGCCCTTTTACTGCCGAACTCCAAATCTAGGCCTTAGTTTTTTATTTTGGAGGGTTGGTTTGGTGGGGGGGGGGGTTACTGTTAGGGGGTAATTGGTGATTTTTTTAAGCAAAAGAGCTGTTTAACTTAGGGCAATATCCTACAAAAGGCTCTTTTAAGGACTATTGGTAGTTTAGTATTAGATTAGGGGGGTTATTTTGGTGGGTTTTTTTATTTTTATAGGGGGTATTAATTTAGAATAAAAAAAAATATTTTGGATAGCTTTGTTTATTTTTTTCTGTAATTTTACTTTTTTTTTATTTTTTGTAACATTAGCTTGGGGGCTTTGTATTTTTTAAACATAGACTGCCCTCTGGGTAGACTTATCGCCTAGTACTATAATATATGTATATTCTTTATTTACTGCAATGTACAGTTTACCTATCCAGTATCCTGTGAATTACCTCCATAGCACTGATGTTTTTTTAGATAATGTTTCCTGAGCTTTAGTGAATTGAGCCCATAGGCCTCTATTTATCAAGCTGTCAACCGCAAATATGCTGGAATTCCGCAGTGTATTTGTGGCGAGCCTGAGTTGCCGTAGTTATCAAACCCTACAGACCGGCAAAAGTAGAATTTAGTGACGTAACATACGATCCGGCGGACTCAGTCCGAAATAGATCGATGCTTACGTCATTACAGATGTTCCGAACGCAAGTTTGGCACAATCTGACTACTTTTGGAAGTTATCAAAAAACTACCAGGTACGCTCGCCACTATTCTGGCCCAGCGTACCTGGTTTTCAATCCGCCGCCCTAGAGGCGGCGGATGCCAAAGGAATCAATGGGAGTCTGACAGTAGCGAAAGCTCATGTTCGCTGCTGCCCGATATCCCATTGATTCCTATGGTAGTTTCTACACCTAACACCCTAACATGTACCCCGAGTCTAAACACCCCTAACCGGCCCCCTACACCGCCACAACTAAATAAAGTGTTTAACCCCTAAACCGCCACTCCCAGAGCCCGCCGTCACCTACATTAATACTTATTAACCCCTAATCTGCCCCCCATACCGCCGCAACTGTAATAAATGTATTAACCCCTAAACCGCCACTCCCGGAGCCCACCGCAACTCTAATAAAGTGTTTAACCCCTAATCTGCCCCCCCCTACACTGCCGCCACCTACATTATACTTATTAGCCCCTAAACCGCCGTTCCCGGACCCCGCCGCCACCTACATTAAATTTATTAACCCCTAAACCTAAGTCTAACCCTAACACCCCCTAATTTAAAAGATAATTTAAATAAATCTAAATAAATATTCCTAGCATTAACTAAATTATTCCTATTTAAAACTAAATACTTACCTATAAAATAAACCCTATGCTAGCTACAATATAACTAATAGTTGCATTGTAGTTAGCTTAGGGTTTATTTTTATTTTACAGGTAAGTTTGTATTTATTTTAACTAGATACAAAAGTTATTAAATAGTTATTAACTATTTAATAACTACCTAGCTAAAATAAATACTAAAGTACCTGTAAAATAAATCCTAACCTAAATTACAATTAAACCTAACACTACACTATAATTAAATTAATTACCTAAATTAAAATAAATTAATTACAATTAAATAAAATTAACAAAAGTACAACCCCCCCCACTAAATTACAGAAAATAATAAAATAATTTTAAACTAATTAAACCTAATCTAATCCCCCTAATAAAATAAAAAAGCCCCCAAAAATAATAAAAATCCCTACCCTATACTAAATTACAAATAGCCCTTAAAAGGGCCTTTTGCGGGGCATTGCCCCAAAGTAATCAGCTCTATTACCTGTAAAAAAAAATTCAATACCCCCAACCCCCCACCCACACATCCAACCCTACTCTAAAACCCACCCAATCCCCCCTTAATAAAGAGGCCCTCCAGTTGGGCAGAAGTCTTCATCCAGGCGGCATCTTTTATCTTCATCCATCTGGTGAGGAGCGGCTCCATCTTGAAAACATCCAACGCGGAGCATCCATCCAGACCGACGACTACGCGACGAATGAATATTCCTTTAAATGACATAATCCAAGATGCCGTCCCTTGAATTCCGATTGGCTGATAGAATTCTATCAGCCAATCGGAATTAAGGTCGAAAAAATCCTATTGGCTGGTGCAATCAGCCAATAGGATTGAGCTCTCATTCTATTGGCTGATCCAACTTCAATCCTATTGGCTGATTGCATCAGGCAATAGGATTTTTCCTACCTTAATTCCGATTGGCTGATAGAATTCTATCAGCCAATCGGAATTCAAGGGACGCCATCTTGGATGATGTCATTTAAAGGAATATTCATTCGTCGGGTAGTCATCGGTCTGAATGGATGCTCCGCGTCTGATGTCTTCAAGATGGAGCCGCTCCTCGCCGGATGGATGAAGATAGAAGATGCCGCCTGGATGAAGACTTCTGCCCGTCTGGAGGTCCTCTTCTGCCTGGATCGGATGAAGACTTCTGCCCCTCTAGAGGACCACTTGTGCCCGGCTGGGTGAAGACGTCTCAAGGTAGGGTGATCTTCAAGGGGGTAGTGTTAGGTTTTATTAAGGGGGGATTGGGTGGGTTTTAGAGTAGGGTTGGATGTGTGGGTGGTGGGTTGTATAATGTTGGGGGGGTATTGTCTTTTTTTTTTACAGGTAAAAGAGCTGATTACTTTGGGGCAATGCCCCGCAAAAGGCCCTTTTAAGGGCTATTTGTAATTTAGTATAGGGTAGGGCTTTTTATTATTTTGGGGGGCTTTTTTATTTTATTAGGGGGATTAGATTAGGTGTAATTAGTTTAAAAAACTTGTAATTATTTTATTATTTTCTGTAATTTAGTGTTTTTTTTTTTTGTACTTTTGTTAATTTTATTTAATTGTAATTAATTTATTTTAATTTAGGTAATTAATTTAATTATAGTGTAGTGTTAGGTTTAATTGTAACTTAGGTTAGGATTTATTTTACAGGTACTTTTGTATTTATTTTAACAAGGAAGTTATTAAATAGTTAATAACTATTTAATAACTATTGTACCTAGTTAAAATAAATACAAACTTGCCTGTAAAATAAAAATAAATCCTAAAATAGCTACAATGTAATTATTAGTTATATTGTAGCTAGCTTAGGGTTTATTTTATAGGTATTTAGTTTTAAATAGGAATAATTTATTTAGATTAATTTAAATTATATTTAAGTTAGTGGGTGTTAGGGTTAGACTTAGGTTTAGGGGTTAATAAATTTTATATAGTGGCAGCAAAGTTGGGGGCGAGAGATTAGGGGTTAATAAATTTAATGTAGGTGGTGGTGGTGTAGGGGGGTCAGATTAGGGGTTAATAAATTTAATGTAGGTGGCGGCTGGGTCCGGGAGCGGCGGTTTAAAGGTTAAACATTTTATTTAGTTGCTGCGGGGTCTGGGAGCAGCGGTTTAGGGGTTAATACATATAATGTAGGTGGCGGTGGGCTCCGGGAGCAGCGGTTTAGAGGTTAATAACTTTATTTTGCTGCGGTGGGCTCCAGGAGCGGTGGTATAGGGGGTAAAACAGTATAGTATAGTGTGGGTGCTTAGTGACAGGGTAGCAAGAAAGCTGCGAATAAGCCAATGAGCAGCGAGATCAATGACTGTTAGTTAACAACAGTCCGCTGCTCATCGCACCGTACTTGGTGCGTGGCTTTTTGACAGCTTTCTTGACAATTTAGGCGAACGTATTCTGGTCCGCGGCAGCAATGTTAGGCGGTCTTAGGCGAGCGTATTGGTGCCGGCGAATGCAAGAAAGTTGACGGCTTGATAAGTAGGGGCCATAGTGAGAAACAGGTAATAATAATAATAATCACATGTTGTGACTAATTGTAGCATTTTTATTATTATTTAAAGGGAAACTGAAGTCCTTATCTCTGCCTATTTTACGTTATATAACCCCTGTTAACTCTTACCTTCCCGCCACCTCTTTTAAGACATGTTTTTGTCTGACACAGCGGGCAATACAAACTATCATCTAAAACAGTGATGGCAACTTCCTTACATACAGGGGCCACACCTCAGTATTTTAGAAGCTTTAATGGTCGCTAATCAATATTGTAGACTTTCCCAAGGTGTACAGTTTTAGTTTCTCTTTTTCCTGGGGCCACAAAAACTAGACAAAATATTCTTAGTTTAAAGGGACATGAAATGCAATTGTTTTTTTCTTGATTCAGACAGAGGGGCCGATTTATCAAGTGTCTGGCGCTGGCGGTCATGATCCGCTGTAGCGATCATGTCCGCCGCACAGCGATAAATGCTGACAGCATATGCTGTCGGCAGTTATCATTGCACACGCAGTTCAGGTGAACTGCTTGTGCAATGCCGCCCCCTTCAGATTCAAAGCCAATCGGCTGCTAGCAGGGGGTGTCAATCAACCCGATCGTATGCGATCAGGCGGATTGATGTCCGCCGACTCAGAGGAGGCATACAAGTTAAGGCGCAGCGGTCTTTAGACCGCTGCTTCTTAACTCCTGTTTCCGACGAGCCTGAAGGCTTGCGCAGAAGCAACGGTATATGGCCACATTCGGGCCGTGATAAATCGGCCCCAGAGCATGCAATTTTAAACAACATTGCAATTTAGTTTTATTATTATATTTGTTTCATTTTCTTTGTATCCAATCTGCTGTTTGGTGGTTGTACATACAGGGAGTGCAGAATTATTAGGCAAATGAGTATTTTGACCACATCATCCTCTTTATGCATGTTGTCTTACTCCAAGCTGTATAGGCTCGAAAGCCTACTACCAATTAAGCATATTAGGTGATGTGCATCTCTGTAATGAGAAGAGGTGTGGTCTAATGACATCAACACCCTATATCAGGTGTGCATAATTATTAGGCAACTTCCTTTCCTTTGGCAAAATGGGTCAAAAGAAGGACTTGACAGGCTCAGAAAAGTCAAAAATAGTGAGATATCTTGCAGAGGGATGCAGCACTCTTAAAATTGCAAAGCTTCTGAAGCGTGCTCATCGAACAATCAAGCGTTTCATTCAAAATAGTCAACAGGGTCGCAAGAAGCGTGTGGAAAAACCAAGGCGCAAAATAACTGCCCATGAACTGAGAAAAGTCAAGCGTGCAGCTGCCAAGATGCCACTTGCCACCAGTTTGGCCATATTTCAGAGCTGCAACATCACTGGAGTGCCCAAAAGCACAAGGTGTGCAATACTCAGAGACATGGCCAAGGTAAGAAAGGCTGAAAGACGACCACCACTGAACAAGACACACAAGCTGAAACGTCAAGACTGGGCCAAGAAATATCTCAAGACTGATTTTTCTAAGGTTTTATGGACTGATGAAATGATAGTGAGTCTTGATGGGCCAGATGGATGGGCCCGTGGCTGGATTGGTAAAGGGCAGAGATCTCCAGTCCGACTCAGACGCCAGCAAGGTGGAGGTGGAGTACTGGTTTGGGCTGGTATCATCACAGATGAGCTTGTAGGGCCTTTTCGGGTTGAGGATGGAGTCAAGCTCAACTCCCAGTCCTACTGCCAGTTTCTGGAAGACACCTTCTTCAAGCAGTGGTACAGGAAGAAGTCTGCATCCTTCAAGAAAAACATGATTTTCATGCAGGACAATGCTCCATCACACGCGTCCAAGTACTCCACAGCGTGGCTGGCAAGAAAGGGTATAAAAGAAGAAAATCTAATGACATGGCCTCCTTGTTCACCTGATCTGAACCCCATTGAGAACCTGTTGTCCATCATCAAATGTGAGATTTACAAGGAGGGAAAACAGTACACCTCTCTGAACAGTGTCTGGAAGGCTGTGGTTGCTGCTGCATGCAATGTTGATGGTGAACAGATCAAAACACTGACAGAATCCATGGATGGCAGGCTTTTGAGTGTCCTTGCAAAGAAAGGTGGCTATATTGGTCACTGATTTGTTTTTGTTTTGTTTTTGAATGTCAGAAATGTATATTTGTGAATGTTGAGATGTTATATTGGTTTCACTGGTAAAAATAAATAATTGAAATGGGTATATATTTGTTTTTTGTTAAGTTGCCTAATAATTATGCTTAGTAATAGTCACCTGCACACATAGATATCCCCCTAAAATAGCTATAACTAAAAACAAACTAAAAACTACTTCCAAAACTATTCAGCTTTGACATTAATTAGTTTATTGGGTTCATTGAGAACATGGTTGTTGTTCAATAATAAAATTAATCCTCAAAAATACAACTTGCCTAATAATTCTGCACTCCCTGTATATGCCTCTTGCCATTGGTTTTGAGCTAGCTCCCACTATTGCATTCCTGCTTCATCAACAAAGGATACCAAGAGAATGAAGCAAATTAGATAATATAATATGAGTAAATTGGAAAGTTGTTTAAAATTGTATTCTCTATCTGAATCATAAAAAATGGGTTTCATGTTCTTTTTATTTTCCCATCAGGGGCCACGCAAACTAGTGCATAGGGCCACATGTTACCCATGGGCTGCGAGTTGGCCATCCCTGATCTAAAATATAGGAGTGCAGAGAACGCTCAAGCGCATCTGCTTAAGATGTGTTCCCGCCCACAATATGTAAATCCAGCTGCTATTGCTTGTGCAGATGCGGAATTTACATATACTAGGCAGGTGCACAGTGAAGAATTGTCTGCTCTACTTAAGCACAGGGGGCGGTACTGTTTTCTGATTGCCTACACAAGGGCAGATTACAAGTGGAGCACTAATTAATGCTCCCGCTCGATCGTCAACTACGCTAGAAGTAAGCTTTTTGCACACGTCAGGTTGCGCTCTTGTTGAAAGCAAACTGTGTTCCAGAAACACACAAAAAGCTGGTTAGAATATTGCATGCACGTTCACGTAGTCCTCCATAGAAGTTAATGGAGTAAAAAAAGTGAGAAAAAAACCCTAACACCCCACTCGCGTGCAAACACGATCCTATTTTCTCAAGTGCTCTAACCCGACAATAACCATTCCAATGTTCTTCACATAACAGAATTTGTTCTATTTATTCATAAATAAATATTTCTATATCTGTATACTGTATCTGATGATTATATTTAGATATATACAGATAAATATATAAATATCTATTTTAAAATATCTAGAACATATTCCCCTATGTGCAGAACATTGGAATGTATAATATTTACAGTAAATATAGTATAACTTTTTATTAAATATGAATATTGCATAAATATGTTTTTTCATGTTTTCATCTACTTAACTGCAAAGGGCTCCAATGCACTAATATACGGTATGTGTCTATATATGAATACACATGTATATATGACTGTAAATACATAAATGCACATATAAATACATATGTATATATGTCTGTAAATACATAAATGCACATATAAATAATATATATATGTCTGTAAATACATAAATGCACATATAAATACATATGTATATATGTCTGTAAATACATAAATGCACATATAAATACATATATATATATGTCTGTAAATACATAAATGCACATATAAATACATATGTATATATGTCTGTAAATACATAAATGCACATATAAATACATATATAAATGTCTGTAAATACATAAATGCACATATAAATACATATATATATGTCTGTAAATACATAAATGCACATATAAATACATATGTATATATGTCTGTAAATACATAAATGCACATATAAATACATATATAAATGTCTGTAAATACATAAATGCACATATAAATACATATATATATGTCTGTACATACATAAATACACATATAAATACATATGTATATATGTCTGTAAATACATAAATGCACATATAAATACATATATATATATATATATATGTCTGTAAATACATAAATGCACATATAAATGTCTGTAAATACATAAATGCACATATAAATACATATATATATGTCTGTAAATACATAAATGCACATATAAATACATATATATATGTCTGTAAATACATAAATACACATATAAATACATATGTATATATGTCTGTAAATACATAAATGCACATATAAATACATATATATATATGTCTGTAAATACATAAATGCACATATAAATACATATGTATATATGTCTGTAAATACATAAATGCACATATAAATACATATATAAATGTCTGTAAATACATAAATGCACATATAAATACATATATATATGTCTGTAAATACATAAATACACATATAAATACATATGTATATATGTCTGTAAATACATAAATGCACATATAAATACATATATATATGTCTGTAAATACATAAATGCACATATAAATACATATATATATGTCTGTAAATACATAAATGCACATATAAATACATATGTATATATGTCTGTAAATACATAAATGCACATATAAATACATATATAAATGTCTGTAAATACATAAATGCACATATAAATACATATATATATGTCTGTAAATACATAAATGCACATATAAATACATATATATATGTCTGTAAATACATAAATGCACATATAAATACATATATATATGTCTGTAAATACATAAATGCACATATAAATACATATGTATATATGTCTGTAAATACATAAATGCACATATAAATACATATGTACACATCTAGTAACATATATACATATAAATACATATTTAGACATGCATACGTATGTACCTCTATGGTAAAGCCCTTTGCAGCTGAGACCTCATATCTTTGTGCCCTTATAACTTTGGTGCACACTATTTTTTTTTTTAATAATTTTTATTAGATGGTGTTAGTATAAGTGTAACTATACCTTGTAATGTATTTGTGATGTGTTTTGTGCAACTTTTTTGTTTCGCAAAACAGTTAACCACAGCTCCGAGGAGGTTGGAATCATTTGAGCGTAAATTGCGATTGTGCTCAAGCGATTGCGTTTACTCTCAACTCTAAAACCAGCGGTAAACCTGATGACCGCAAACACCAACAATAAACCCCTTATCGCTTGCGCTCAAACATTAGCGCTCCACTTTTAATCTGGCCCATTGCCAGCTGTGTTAAAGACAAAAAACAAAACAAAGAAGAGACAGAAGATGAACAGAGGAAGGTAAATGGTAGCGGGGTTTATGAAACTTAATAGAGAGAGAGATGAGATGCTGGACTAACATAGACCACTGTGTTTATGCAACTCTGTTTTACTGAACATATAAAATAGTGTGACATTAGCGTCCCTTTAAAAAGGATCTGGAGAAACTGATTGTATCACTTACAGAGAAGAAACATTTCAGAGATTCAGAATGAAATAAATGTTATGGTGAACGGAGATGAGTGTCTGGCAGACAGTTCTACTAGATTATGCTCACAGTACATTAGCATAAGAATATTAGAGACACAATGATATGCACCGTAGTGAGAATAAAAACATATGCTGGGAACTTATCAGTGAATCAGGAGATTCGGAAATCAAGAGACAAGTGAGAAATGTCTTTAAAATAAAATAAAAAAAATGTCCAGTGATAGAAGCTTGGTACAGTAAATGAGAAGCAGACAAATCGTTAACAAAGAAATGCCAAGCGTCTAGTTGTTATATACAGATAATGAATGCTCATTATATTAGCAGAAGGAGATACTCTTGGTTATAACACAGAAGGAAGCAATAGCTTGTTATCTCCCAGTGTAATGAGGCACTCATTACTTTCAAGCAGTATGGACCTCCTCTATATAATTCTAGATGACTTAAAAGAAAGAGAGGAAGCTCTAGAGTTAAGTCTTCGGGTGAAGATGAGTATTTTCGTTCTGAAGCTCAGGTCATTAGTCATTTGGAGAACAACATTTTTTTGCTAGTTTTATACCTTTCAAAGACACCTTGAAAATAAGACTCACAGCAGAAAAACTAGGAAGTCCTTACTTGGGGGCTATCTACTTTATAGACTTCTTCTCATCATTAGCATTGTATACAGTTAACCTCACCTTCTCTCTTGCCAACCCATTTCTGGTTTTAAATGTAATAGGCTTACTTCACTTATAGTTATATTTACATACAATGGTGATTGGATGATCTTCATCAACACTAAGATAATCCACGAGAAAAAAGTTTGACAACAAAGCTGTTGTAGTTAAAAAGTTGAATCCTTTATTCCTTAAAAAACATATGCTAGGAGCATACAACAACATGGAGTAAGTTCAGACAAGTAAACTCTTTTTTCTTCTTCTCTTTTTTGCTAAGATAATCCATTCCATATTTAGGTCTTACATTAATTAAAGTGTCATAAAAGTCAACATTAACCTTTCATGGTTCAGATAGATAATGCAATTACAAGAGACTTTTCAATTTACTTCTATATAATTGGAAAGGGACACATACTATACACATGATTGGTCAGACCCACTGTACATCATTATATGCAAAGGAGCTGATAAGTCAAACAATATAGTTCCTTCCCCCTTTTTGTGCCCTTTAAGTGCACTTTGTTTGGCACCAAATGGCACTAATAAACTAATTAATTTGTCAAGCACTAATTTTTTCTTCATCAGTTTCTTCCAATAATTTATTGGGCTGTTTGGTATTGGACAAATTGATGAATAGGGTTTAATGCAGACTAATTTGTATTCATCCAAAGCCAAAGACACATCTCTAACATCTATAAGCAAAAACACACAGATAATTTTCCAAAAGTACAAAATTATAATTTATTGTCATAAATCATTTCCCCAAAAATCTCAGTGTCATAAACCAGATTTATATGTCATTCAATTGTTTACATAATTCTAGAACCATATGTTCCACTGATGGCTGTGTAGTATTCTGGCTCCTCAAATAGATATGAACCCCCACCAACACTGTATATATTTATTCCTACCCTGCTATTGTCAGTTCACTTCAAGCTACGCAAATACATGTAAGAGACAGAAAAGGGAAATAAGAAGCTTGACACAAAAATTGTTTTCAAACGAGAAAAAAACAAAACAATGTCACAGTAAATAAACTGCACAACAGACCATTTTTTAATTTGATTTAATGATGAGTGTAAAGAAAATATTTATATGTTGAAAGTGTAAATCTAGTTTTCTTTCACACTCTGAAACACAATTCAGTGCAAGTGGATCAATGCTAAAGTGTAAGACAACTATTTGGTTAGCACTTATTAGTAGAACAAAGCCGTTCACGTTAACTGATGGATCCTTATGTGGAAATATATTCAACAATCACATACATAAGTAACAGGAAGTGAACTATAGTTTTTGTGACAATTTGATAATAATAATATTATACACCTAGCGCCTGCTGGGGAATGACCCTTTAGCTTTGGATAGTTGACACCTAGCTGTCAATTGTGGAAGTATGGAAATAGTTATTGAGCATCGACGCTCCGGTTAATTAGACCCAGCCTCCGTCAGGTTTGGCGCTTTGGTGCTCAATAACTATTTTGTGACAATTTGGCAACCCTAATAGGCGCTGAAGCATAGGTTGCCTAACTGTCTTAATTTAACCAAAGTTAATAAACTTTTCTCAAATTGAAGTGAGAAAGTGTACAAACTTAAAGGGACACTGAACCCAAATTTGTTCATTTGTAATTCAGAAAGAGCATGCAATTTTAAGCAACTTTCTAATTTACTCCTATTAACAGTTTTTCTTCGTTCTCTTGCTATCATTTTTTAACAAATAAGGTATCTAAGCTTTTTTCTTTTTGTTTCAGAACTCTGGACAGCACTTTTTTATTGGTGGATGAATTTATCCACCAATCAGCAAGGACAACCCAGGTTGTTCACCAAAAATGGGCCGGCATCTAAACTTACATTCTTGCATTTCAAATAAAGATATCAAGAGAATTAAGATAATTTGATAATAGGAGTAAATTCGAAATTTGCTTGAAATTTCATGCTCAATCTGAATCACAAAATTAAATTTTTGGGTACAGTGTCCCTTTAATTGGCAATGAAAAGGGAAATGTTACCTGAACCCATAACAGACTGTGAGGGGTTACTGCAGGACTCGCTCAAAGATGTAAACTGTGGATCTATATCAAAGGGGGCATGAAGAGTATTCTTAGGCTGTAAGGCTGTAGGAAAGCTGCAAGTTGAGTTTGCGCTGAGGAGACTGAGAGCTGGCCGTAGCTGATGACGTCAGCGCAACTGCAGTGTGGTATAAAGCAGCAGGGAATCTGGAGATTACAAGACTTAACCAGTAAGACGTGAAAAGTCGAATGTATCTTGTAGAGTAATGGTAGTGGGATTCAAAACAGAGATAATGGAATATGGACCTATAAACAATTTCCTGTGTTTCTTACATGGGATGCATAGTCATAATTTTTTTGTAGATAACCACACAAGTTGGCCAACTTTGTAAATGGGCTGTTATTGATGTCGGAGGTTGTAATAATTCTGCTGTGAGGCCTCGTTGATGTTGGTCTGTAAGATGGAGAAGGTTTGAGATATACTGTTTACTAGGTCATTAACCTGTGGACATGATGTCTCCAACCTGGGTAGTAGATTGAATTGTGGGTGAAGACCATCATTGATGAAAAAGGGCTATGTCTAGTGGAGGAGCTGATGGAGTTGTTATAGGTGAATTTGGCTAATGGGAAGTAGGATGCTCAAGACTCCTGTTGATGGGAACAGTAACACCTTAAGTACTGTTCCAACCACTGGTTGGTTCTCTCAGTTAGCCCGTTCGTCTGAGGGTTGTAGGAGGAACTGAGTCTTTGGGCAATGTGTAATACTTTACACAACTTTCTCCAGAATTTAGAGGTAAATTGGGTTCCTCTGTCGCTAATCACAGATGTGGGTAAACCATGAAGACATACAATCTCTTTTATGAAGAGTTCAGATGTCTGTTTGGAGGTGGGTAAACCCTGAAAGGGGATAAAATGAGCCATTTTAGAAAATAAATCCACAACTGCATAGATATTGGTGAATGTAGTGGAAACTGGAAGATTGACAATGAAGTCCATAGAAACTACAGTCCATGGTCTTTGAGGTATAAGTAAAGGTTGCAGTAAACCAAGAGGAAGTTGCCCAGAGTGTTTAGAGATAGCATATACTGAGCAAGCAGAAACATGTTCCTTCACGGATTGGAACATGGAAGGCCACCAAAAGGATTGTTTCAAGAGTTTGAATGTTTTCCGTATACCCATGTGTCCTGTTTGTAGTAAAAGAGGCCTGAGAGTTAGTGGGGCATACAACTGTTTGTTGTTATAAAGGATACCATCCTTATGCATGTATAACTGATCCAAAGGTTTAGTATCATCAGCAGTCTGAGCTTTTTTAATCTATGGTAAGAGTTCAGTGATTAGTCCTAAGAAGTTTTGTTTTGGAATGACAGTAGTAGTTAGGTTATCTTGAATGGGTCTCATGTCTTTTCTAGAAAAGGCATCTGCCTTTCCATTCTTTTTCTCTGGATGGTATATGATGAGGAATTGGAACCGGGAGAAATAAAGACTCCAACGGAGTTGCCTGGCTGAAAGAGTTACATTGTTTTGGAGATACTGGAGGTTTTTATGATCTGAATATATGATAATAGGATGGGAAGCACCCTCAAGTAGGTGTCGCCAGTGATCAAAGGAGCACTTAATAGCCAGGAGCTCCATTCACCCACAGGGTAGTTTATCTCCGCTGGTGTCATGGCTTTAGAGAAATAAGCCACGGGGTGTAAGGGTTCTTTTAAGGATTTTTTCGGTAAGAGTATTGCTCTTATGGCAAAATCCAAAGCATCTACTTCCAATATAAATTGGAGACTAGTATCTGGAAACTGCAAGATGTGTGCTGTAGAAAACCTGTCTTTTAAGTGATCGAAAACATCCTGTGTTAGCCTAGTCCATATGAATTGGTTGTGAGTCTTATTGAGTTCAGTTAAAGGTTTAGCTAAGGCAGAAAATTTATGGATGAATTTGCGGTAGAAATTTGCCAAACCTAAGAAGCGTTGTACGTCCTTCTTAGATCTCGGTACTGGCCAATTTTTGATGGCAAGGACTTTACTGTCCTCCCTACTTATACCAGTTTCAGTGATGTGGTACCCTAAGAAGGAAATCTCCTTGGAATTAAGGGTACATTTCTCTAGTATAGCGTACAATCTATTTTTCCTCAACCTGGATAAGACTGTCCTGACATGTATTTTATGTTCTTCCAAGTTCTGTGAGTATATCAAGATATCATCTACGTATACTACAATGTATACGTCAAGTATATCACAAAAAAATTAATTTATTAAACACTGGAATGTTGCTGGAGCATTACAGAGGCCAAATGGCATTACTGTATGCTAAAAAAAACTGTATCGGGGCCTAAGATCAGTAAGCCATTCATCTCCAGCTTTTATTCTAATCAGGTTATAGGCACCTCTAAGGTCAAAATTGCTGAAAACTGAGGCACCATGTAACCTTTCAATAAATTCAGGACATTAACAGAAGAAGGTACCTGGTCTTGCAAGTGCGTTTGTTTAATTCCCTGTAATCAATGATTGGGCGCAATGACCCGTCCTTAAACAAAAAAAAAGTCCTGTTCCTGCAGTAGAGGTGGACAGTCTAATAAAACCTTTCTTAAGGTTGTCATCAATGTAAGATTTCAAGTGATCCAGTTTGGGTTTTAATAGGGGGTATATATGCCCAAATGGAATAGAGACCCCCAGGTAATAGATCTATAGGACAGTCGTAAGCCCTGTGGGGGGGGGGGGGGGGGGAGTGTCTGCATCTTTTTTTGTCCAATGCGTCAATTAATTCCTGATAATGGTATGGAATAGAGACATTGGTGGTATGTAAAAGAGTGGATGTGCGCATGCATGTTTGTTTGCAATACTGTGAGGTGAAGGTGAGCTTAAGGTTCTTACAGTCAAAGTAGGGTTGATGTAATTTGAGCCAGTTGCTACCAAGCACTATACTGAACATGGGGGAAGGTATAATGTCAAAACTGATAATCTCGCTGAGTCAGAGGTAATCATCAGAGGTATAGTATGATGGGACACAGGACCAGAAGATAAGTGGGAACTGTCAATAACCTTCACGGAGACAGGGTTATGCTTTTGTATGAAAGGAATTTTATTGGACTTAACATAATCAATATCTATTAAATTACCACAAGCCCAGTGTCTATGATCGCATCAGATTTGAGCTTGTGTTGATCCCACTGTAAAGACAAGGGCATTAGGAAGTAAGAGGAGGAAGGAGATTTTGTTATTAGACAGGGCTGTAAGATAGAGGCCGATTTTGTTTCCCCAGAATAGGGCATTCTTTTACTTTGTGGAAAGCGGAGGCGCAATACATGCACAGGTTTAATAACCTTCACATTAACTGATGGATCCTTATGCGGCAATATATTCAACAATCACATACATAAGTAACAGGAAGTGCACTATAGATTTTGTGACAGTTTGGCAACCCTAATTGGTGCTGAAGCATAGGTTGCCTAACTGTCTTAATTTAACCAAAGTTAATAAACTTTTCTCAAATTTAAGTGAGAAAGTGTACAAACTTAATTGGCAAGGAAAAGGGAAATGTTACCTGTATCCATAACAGACTGTGAGGGGTTACTGCAGGACTCACTCATAGATGTAAACTGTGGATTTACATCAAAGGGGGCATGAAGAGTATTCTTAGGCTGTAAGGCTGTGGTGGAAAGCAACAGGGAATCTGGAGATGCTGTGTACTGAGGAGACAGAGTCCTGGCCGTAGCTGATGATGTCAGCGCTATTGGCAGTAAATTGGCAACCAGCAGGAGATCCGAAGCTGCAGTTTAAGGAACATTTTAGGCAGCAAAAATGGAAATGGAATCTGTATCAGGAACAGCAGTTTAGATGCAATAAGAATCACATAGAAGGTAAGTTTCAGAAAGGTACGCAGTAGTACTTAGATAAACTTAGGCAAGGCTAGTATATAGGACTGGATACGATCCTACTACTTCAATAATCCAGCAAGGACTGGTCAAATGGAGGAGCCTTATATACAGGTGTTCAGGAAAGTAGGTTGTACCTTAAAGGTATAGCGAGGTTCCTTGCACTAAGCCATTGAAGGGAAGGCTGGAGTAGAAAAAATGCCTCTGTCTAGGCTTGAGGGGGTACAGTATGAAAGAACTTTTTACCTTCTGCTTGCCAAACAGGCCCGAAAGAAAAGCCAGACCTTAAAAGTTGTGGGCTTATAAGCCATAAGAATTAAAGAATAAATTATTGGAATATTTCTAACCAATTCTAGGACCAGAATGGAGGACATAAAGATAGTCTTCCTCTAGACCAAAGCCTTTTCATCATTACTTAGATTAAAATACAATTAAGGTACCAGCATTTTAGAATTAATATTATGAGAAAAAACTACATTCAGACTAAACAAAGATGAGAAATAACCTTATCTTGATGAAAAATATTATAAGGAGGTACACAATCATATACCTAGCTCTAAAATCTGCATGCTATAGACAGGGACACATACAAAAGTCAACTTCAAAGACACTTTATGCAATGGATTAAAAAATATGTTGCAGTAACTCAGTAACCAATTTCATGTCTCAATATATATATATATACCATTGGGCACTTCACAATCCAACACCTTGTTATATACCATGTTCCTTTAAAATACTTTTTTAAACAAAATATTTTTGAATGAAAAACTTTTTTTTTAATTTTAGTATTTATTAATATGAGTGAAATACTTTATTTTATTATATTAGATGTGTTTTTTTTATATTTCTATAGACTCATATGCTAATTTCTCAGCCCTTTCTAGGAAATAGCCAGGGGCGTATTAAGGCATAAGCCAACAAGGCCGGTGCCTAGGGCAGCAGATTTTTAAGGGGCAGCAGAATTTTGAGTCCCTAGGGCCACTCTACTGAACTCAGGGCCGGGTGGCTAAATCAACCAATTACTAACGACTTAAATCGCTGGCCCGGCTATTGCTATCCTATGGGATTGTATGTGGGTGCGCATGACGTGGTGACAGTGGAGGCGGAGCTCACTTGCGCAGCCTGGCCTGGACTGAGAGGGAATGCAGTATTCTTCCTGGCTCCACTGCGTGATTGAGACTTACACAGACTACACAGTGCAGTGTGCACTACAACGTGACCACTGTGAAACAGCATATGCCTTTCTCCCTTCAATACATCTTCATTAGGCATTAAAATACTTAAACGGATTAGTCACTAAATACTTGTACATTTACTGTTTGCCTATCTGTCATACATGAAAAGAATAAGTATTTATTGCTGAATCTATACAACTATGTGACTTAAAACACAACTGAAAATATGTTGTATGCATTTAATACATTCAGAAACAATACAAGTATATACTTTATTATGATTGTATCATGTGACTTTATCCCCTAGGATACAATTCCTAAACCTATCATAACTACTGTTGTATTTTTTAAGTACTTTTAAAGGCCAGTTTGCATATTCATTACATATTTATCCAAGCAGATATTTTGCTTAAATAACTGTCAATCACCAAAGAAAATGTTTAAGGTTAAACAACTAACTACTGACAATCTATCATACGCATACAATGAAGGATATTTTTTTCTGATATAAACACTTTAATCATTTGACTTGCAAAATAATGTCTTAATGTATATATATATATATGATATGTGTGTGTAAGACCAGAGTGAATGCAAGCCCTGGTGAACATCTACTTAAAAAGACATTATTTATTTTATTTTTTACACCCTGCTCCAAAAATATTATGTCTAAAAAAAAGGCCTTAAACCTGGGGTGGGGTGGGGGGGGGGCAGCAGAATTTTGAGTGCCTAGGGCAGCACAAAACCTAAATACGCCCCTGGAAATGGCATATATTGTAAGAACTCAGCTGTGGTCAGGAAGAGGTTAGTCCTCATTCAGATACTGGGATGAAGATAAAGTCACTCTGGAATGTAGAAAGATCACATTACCAGGACTCTTAAAGAGTATATCTGATAATGATGACTAGCTGGTTTAAGTAAGAGAGTCATAAAGCCTCTTTGTTTGGGCTACCTGCCCAACCGCCAACAAGCATGGCTGGTAACTTATATTCCTGGACAGGATAAGGGTGGTTGGATATGAGTGACCTCATTGGTGGGAGGTGGAAGACATACAAGGGCCTCCATTACACATGCAGCATTGCCCGCAAAATCCTCCGCCACTAGATTCTACGTGATTTTGGTATTACATATACGGCGTAGCATACAAGTTACGCGCGTATATTTCACCCTTCGGACATATTTTTTTTACCCATAGACTAGCATAGAACAGCCGCGCAATTTGGTATCCAATATACAGCGTAAGGACTTATGCGCGCAGAATTCAGAAAATCTACTCCATTCTCATCTCGCCACAAATTGCAGGCGCAGCAACCCTTGCACTGACTAAAAAAGCAACGTAACTCCCTGGAAGCCTTAACAAACACATACATTTAAGCAGCATCTCAAGGTTAAAGGGACAGTATACTATATTTGTTTTTTAAGGTTTATTTGTGTATTTGAAATAGTTTGAAGCCACAACATAATCAAATGGATTGAGCTTGTAGGTACTTTATCACATTGTGGACATATACTTGCTTATTTACTCTAAATTTCTTCTCAAAACAATCAACAATACTTGGAGGAGAGAACAATGGGAAATCATAATTGTATTACCTTCATCTCTTTAGAACCCACTGGAGTGTAATTTATTCTAATGCTAACACAGCTTGGCATTGATGCCAAAATATATAAAGGGACAGTCAAGTCCAAAGAAAACCTTCTTGTTTTAAATAGGGCATGTTATTTCAAACTACTTTCAGATTTAATTCTAACACTTGCTTTGTTCTCTTGTTATTCTTAGTTGAAAGCAAAACCTAGGATGGCTCATATGATAATTTCTAAGACCTTATTGAAGGCTGCCTCTTTGCAATTGTGTCAAACCAATCACAGACACCACAACCTCTCACCTGCAGCCTTAAAACACCTAATAATGCACACCCTATCAGTAACATCACTACTATATATACCAATGTGTCAATTTATATTGGATGTGAGATTCATTGATTTACATCTTAGAAGAGAATATTACTATATGTACCCTTCATAAACAACTATTGTGGATGTGAGTTATAGTACAAGAATATGTCATAAACATGATAATATTCCCTTTTTTGTTTTGCCATTTCCACACAGGTCTTACTATATGTTTTAACAATATTAGTGTACTAAAAAACACCTGTGGATGACAATTATATGGTAAATAACAGAGGACAAGATTTATGGTGAACTATAAGAATATTTATTTCTTTTTTGGCTTCTTGGATGAGGGAGCTGAGTTGACTGTAGTGGATTTCCTTGTTCTCCTGGTTTGAGAAGATTCTGCTGGTGTGCTGGCCACAGATGATAGACTGGAGGCAGTGTCCTGCTGGTGTGTAAAGTGCTCAACCAACACACCCAAGAGTTGATTTTGTTCTCTCCATCTATTGTCCATTTGCATCTGCATATCAGACAGAATTCGCATCATCTGTGATTGGTTATGAACACTTGCACTTAATGATGCTGCCATGTCCCTCTGTAGCTCTATGCTACGTTGTTGTCTCCTCTCTTGGCTCCTGATGAACCTTTCATGATTCCTGAAGAACCTCTCTTCGCCTCTTTGTATGTTCTCCATGCTTGTTATGAGCCTCCTCTGGAGTGCAATGTATTCCTCACCCAGGGGTGAATACAATGCATCCACAGGCTCTTGAGCAGCAGGGCTTCTAGGTGCTTGTGGTGCAGGGTCACCTGCATCTGCTGTTGCTTGAGGTGCAGGGCCAACTTCAACTGCTGGTTCATGTGGGGCAGGGCCAGCTTCAACTGCTGGTTCATGTGGGACAGGGCCAGCTTCAACTGATGGTTCATGTGGGGCAGGGTAACCTGCATCTGATGGTTCTTGTGGTGCAGCTGTAGAATCTGCTCTATTTCCATCTGCCAATGGTGGAGCTTGTCCAATTGCTGAGGATGGTGGAGCTCGTCCAATTGCTGAGGATGATGGAGCTCGTCCAATTGCTGAGGATGGTGGAGCTTGTATGGTTGGTTGATAGTCCCACTGATGACAAGTGTGTGACCACTCCGCCTGTCCAATTGGAACTTCCTGTGACATTGTGTGTGGGTAAAATCCCTGTCTGCCATGAGATTGTGTTGTGTGTGTGTGTGGGGGGGGGTAAATACATGGACCCTTTGTGGCTGTCTTGGCTCCCCATCAAAGCCAAAGGGAGGATATTCCTCTGGCCAGGAATCTTGCCAGGGGTCATATGGCAATGGTTGTGGCATATGAAGCCATCCAACCATGCTCATGACTGGGAGCATACTGTTCTTGCTGTTGCCTGAAGGGTGGTGGTGGTGGTGGCATGAGTGGTTTGTATCCTAGTGACAGGAGGTTCTGTGAAGGAGTCAAAGGATGAGATGGATTAGTAAAGTCAGATATATGTCCACGTGGGCATACAATATACATTGATACATGCTAGGGCCTATACTGATTATCATATCAAACTCTATAACATGTGTCCTGTATTAATCTGAGACATGTTAGTATTGCACTATTACACCTCATACCATGCATTGCATTGTGTTTTGACCTGCCTCTTGCAGTCATTCCACCGTTTTTTAAGGCTCTCAACAGTCCTCCTCTGCGGGGCCACACTGTTGACAGCATCCTCTACCGCCAACCATGCCGTTTTTCTCCTTTTGGCAATGCCTTTGCCCTTCTCCTGCCCAAAGAGGGCACTGTAATTGTCCATGATGGCCTGGACTAGGGCAACATTTTCCTCAAATGATAAGTTGGGACATCTCAGCCTCTCATCCTCCATGGACACCTGGCTTCCTCCCTGTGATGTCCCTGGTGTGGGTTCCTCCCTATCCTCTCCCTCCTCCCCCCTTCTGTCCACATGTGCACCCTCTGTCCCTCTCCTAGATGTGCCTGCTCTCTGGGGCTCTCGGGGCTCTCGGGCATCTCCCCTCCCATCATCCCTTCTAGCTCTCCCTCTCCCCACTCCACTTACTCCCTGACGGAGACCCCACTGCTCCTCCTGTCCTCTCCAATACTCCTCTCCCTGCCACTCATCTCCCCTCCTCCCCTCCTCCCTACCTCTCCCTGCCATCCTCACACTAAATCCCACTACACACACTTACACTCACTCCCAGTTCAATCACACACAATCACAACCAATCACTCAGCCTATCACACTGTGAAATTCAAATAAAATGTGTGAGGTGTTAGAAAAAAAAGTGTGGTGTATTTGTATATGTATGTATGCAAAATGTGTGCAATATGTAAAAATATGTGTAAGTGTACAAGCTTAATCAAACAACAATGCGACCTAACTAACTCCTCTGTTTGCACCTCTCTCTCTACTCTGACTAATCCTACAGTGTGCTGTAGCTCAAAGAACAATCCAAACACACTGAAGAAAATGGCGTCTGCGCATGGGTTTATATATGAATTTTGAATAGCGTAATTACGTGTCGCATTTTTATATGAAATTGCAGTTCATTTTTAAGAGTGTTAGCCTAATTTGCATAAAACTACTCTTTATTGACACTTTCCGTGGACAAAATACTGGCGTCAGTTACTTGCGACAACTAAAATGTGTATTTGCGCACATTTCAGAAGATCGCCAGTTTGTCCTACTTATGCCAGTTTAGAATATAACGGTGCAGTATATGTAATACCCCGATGTGCAATATGAAATTACGGGAGGCCGGGTTCCCACGCTTGCGCCGAAACATGTGCCGTATATGTGATCACGCCCCATATACACTGGGAAACTCTCTATCTTTCTCTGGATGCTTGCAAGGTAACACATGTGAGTATATTACTACTAAAAAACTCCATTACATCACATCACACACTCACATAGAATGCGCATATATATATTAGTGCAATATTGATGTAACATCAGTGCTATATTTATGTGTAATCTGTATATTATGTATTAATGTTTATGTAGCCTCATTATAATAACGTTTGCATTGTTGAAGCAAGATTTGTGGGTTATGTCCTCACATTTAATTTAATTAAGAAAGTGATTGTGTGTTAATATTTTATAGTTGGTATAATAATTCATAAGGGATTATTTAGAGAAATATTAGCATATCACTACAAGTATAGAAAACAGACACAAGCAATACTTCACCCTTATAGGCCGCCTATTAGCTGAATGCATTTTGATAAAAAAAATTCAGAACTAGAGGGTGTTAGTTCATGTGTGCCATATAGATAAGATTGTGCACATGCACATGGAGTTACCTAGGAGTCAGCACTGATTGGCTAAAATGCAAGTCTGTCAAAAGAACTAAAAAAAAGGGGGCAGTCTGCAGAGGCTTAGATACAAGGTAATCACAGAGGTAAAAAGTGTATTAATATTACAGTGTTGGTTATTCAAAACTAGGAAATGGGTAATAAAGGGATTATCTTTCTTTTTAAACAATAAAAATTCTGGTGTAGACTGTCCCTTTAATAATTAAAATATTTCAAGTGTGAGATTTTTAAGTATTTTTATTTAATTATTATTAAAATATTTCTTTGAAGAGGAAAGCAGAATAAAATAGTACATAATTTAAATGTATACACAGAATAATATATATAGTGCTGAAAGGCAATGACAAATGTATAACCTGCATATTAGAAAGCACTGAATACATATGTGAGGACAGATACAGACATAAAATAATAAAAAAAAGTCAATACATATTAGTTGTGAATTATATAAACTGTCCAGAGAATAGCAGGTCATTTATAATCTATATTGGTTTGCTGCAACACGTGAGTATGTAAAAGAAAGAAGCCACTGAACTTAGCAATTATCCAGAATTGAAACGTACACTGGGTAATAAAAGGATCTGCCCTTAAGGTGTGATAAATCTAGTATAAAGATGCCATGTAACCAAATGGCAACAGCAGAAATCAATCTCTCATGAACGATTAGACACAGAGAACAGTCCATTTGAATGTGTATTCCTGCAACTGCTTTGAATACAATGAAATGCTACCAGCTGTAATGCTCATGTAATGGCAAATAATATCATAGATTCTGTATGCATATATGCACTGAGTGCAGAATTATTAGGCAAATGAGTATTTTGACCACATCATCCTCTTTATGCATGTTGTCTTACTCCAAGCTGTATAGGCTCGAAAGCCTACTACCAATTAAGCATATTAGGTGATGTGCATCTCTGTAATGAGAAGGGGTGTGGTCTAATGACATCAACACCCTATATCAGGTGTGCATAATTATTAGGCAACTTCCTTTCCTTTGGCAAAATGGGTCAAAAGAAGGACTTGACAGACTCAGAAAAGTAAAAAATAGTGAGATATCTTGCAGAGGGATGCATCACTCTTAAAATTGCAAAGCTTCTGAAGCGTGATCATCGAACAGTCAAGCGTTTCATTCAAAATAGTCAACAGGGTCGCAAGAAGCGTGTGGAAAAACCAAGGCGCAAAATAACTGCCCATGAACTGAGAAAAGTCAAGCGTGCAGCTGCCAAGATGCCACTTGCCACCAGTTTGGCCATATTTCAGAGCTGCAACATCACTGGAGTGCCCAAAAGCACAAGGTGTGCAATACTCAGAGACATGGCCAAGGTAAGAAAGGCTGAAAGACGACCACCACTGAACAAGACACACATGCTGAAACGTCAAGACTGGGCCAAGAAATATCTCAAGACTGATTTTTCTAAGGTTTTATGGACTGATGAAATGAGAGTGAGTCTTGATGGGCCAGATGGATGGGCCCGTGGCTGGATTGGTAAAGGGCAGAGAGCTCCAGTCCGACTCAGACGCCAGCAAGGTTGAGGTGGAGTACTGGTTTGGGCTGGTATCATCAAAGATGAGCTTGTGGGGCCTTTTCGGGTTGAGGATGGAGTCAAGCTCAACTCCCAGTCCTACTGCCAGTTTCTGGAAGACACCTTCTTCAAGCAGTGGTACAGGAAGAAGTCTGCATCCTTCAAGAAAAACATGATTTTCATGCAGGACAATGCTCCATCACACGTGTCCAAGTACTCCACAGCGTGGCTGGCAAGAAAGGGTATAAAAGAAGAAAATCTAATGACATGGCCTCCTTGTTCACCTGATCTGAACCCCATTGAGAACCTGTGGTCCATCATCAAATGTGAGATTTACAAGGAGGGAAAACAGTACACCTCTCTGAACAGTGTCTGGGAGGCTGTGGTTGCTGCTGCACGCAATGTTGATGGTGAACAGATCAAAACACTGACAGAATCCATGGATGGCAGGCTTTTGAGTGTCCTTGCAAAGAAAGGTGGCTATATTGGTCACTGATTTGTTTTTGTTTTGTTTTTGAATGTCAGAAATGTATATTTGTGAATGTTGAGATGTTATATTGGTTTCACTGGTAAAAATAAATAATTGAAATGGGTATATATTTCTTTTTTGTTAAGTTGCCTAATAATTATGCACAGTAATAGTCACCTGCACACACAGATATCCCCCTAAAATAGCTATAACTAAAAACAAACTAAAAACTACTTCCAAAACTATTCAGCTTTGATATTTTTTTTTTGGGTTCATTGAGAACATGGTTGTTGTTCAATAATAAAATTAATCCTCAAAAATACAACTTGCCTAATAATTCTGCACTCCCTGTATACATGTATAAGCAAAAGCACAAAGAGCTGCCCACTTTGAATATGGCTAATGAAATACATAACCTCAATGTCCTTAAGGGCAATGGCTGAGTCACATATCAATGTACTAGAAGCAAAATTGACATCCAGAATCATGTGAGGTCATCAGTTAGGCAATGTGACGGATTCCGGCTAACCAGACTGGGTAGCTCCGCCAAAGGGTCCTTCCGATATCTGGAACCTGCCGCTTTGTAGCGGAGAAAGTGATTTTAGCAGAGCCCACCCAAATAACAGACTAGCATTCAGGTGAAAACACGAAGTACCTTATCAGTCCCTCCAATCTCCTGCCATTCCCGCCCCACCAGACAGGCTGGCGCCACCATAGTGTTAATTTTTCTCCAGTGTCCAGCGGTATGGGGATGGTGCATTCGGGGTGATCCCGGAGGAGCTGCAGCACTTTGAGGGTGTTGTTGGAAAGCCCTTGGTCCCCAGCTGATACAGTCCAAAAAGCTGATCCATGGTTGGGGGCCGGAGCTATGGACGTCCAACCGTACACCGTGAAGAACGCTGGAGACTAGGTGATGAGGGGGAGTCTGAAACCCCCGGTTCCCATGGGAGCTCCTCCCTGGCAATCACTCCACCTCTGGTCCTTCCCAAGAGGTATTAATTCACTGAAGAGCAGAGCTCTGGGACAAAAGACCGCTGGAGTGACCTGTGTTAAAGAAGACTGGGGATCCGAGCTGATGAAGCCGGCAGTTCCATGGGGCCAGCCAATCGAAGGGCAGTATGCCTAATGGAGCTCGGAAATATTGGTTCCCAATGGAGCTCACCTCCAGCGACTGACCCACCTCTTGCTCTCCCCAAGGGGTACCAATCCCCATGAGAGCGGAGCTCTGGGGCAAGGGGCCTCTGACGTGGCCCGAGGTAAAGTTTCTCGGAGCGTGCTGGATGTAGTGGCCGGCTGGAAGTTCCAGGGGCCTGGCTGTCCGGAGAGGGATAGGTCGGTCAGAGACCAGTTCTTTCAAGATCAGGTTTGACATACATTTCTCATAAAAAGGGAGGGGTTTTGAGATTGTGGTTGCTCTGAAAGGAGCCCAAAACCACCAAGAAACGGGAGGGGGTGAGGTAGTAGGGGGTAGGGGTTTAACCCTTGCAGCCGAGTATCCATGACAACTCCCCCCTTCCAGTTCAGCAGACCCAGCTAGATCCACACACGGGTTGGCCTGGGGCTGTCCGAGGAGTTATGCCACTTTCGTCTACCGGGAAAGTCCTTCAGTGTTTCCATTGCTTTTTCCCGACCTGTACTGAATGTCTAAGTTAAAGGGCTACAGGGCAAAACTCCACCGCAGCAGTCTTCCATTGTCCCCGGAAACCCGGGTAAGCCAGACTAAGGGGTTGTGGTCTGTGAGGACAGTAAATGGTCTCCCATAGAGGTAGGGCTGTAATTTCTTAAGGGCCCAGACTAGGGCCAGACACTCTTTCTCCACCGCTGCGTAGCCTACTTCCCTGGGTAACAGCTTTCTGCTGAGGTAGGCTACGGAGTGGTCCTTTGTCATCCACCTGGCTTAATACTGCTCTCAACCCGAATGTGAAGGCATCTGCCTGGACATAAAAATGTTTGGTTGGGTCAGGAGCGGCCAGGACAGGGGCAGAAATTAAGGCAGATTTATGGCTCTGGAAGGCAGTTTCACACTCTGGGGACCACAGGACATGTCGGGGAAGTCGTTTATGGGTCAGGTCAGTCAGGGGTTTGGCTAGGGCACTGTAGTTATGGACAAATTTCCGATAGTACTGTTGGTATATACTAGGCTACAAAATTATTATTTATTATTATCTTCATTTAAAATGTTGGTGTATTTATCTCAGCAGTTGCCAACCTACAAAATGTATATATTTAACAATATATTAAAATTTAATATTTCTAGATTAGTTATCCTTATAGACACCTTGAATTATATTTATATAGAAACTAGATTATGAATCAAATATACACGCTTATTACAATACCACAAATGGTTCTATGAAATTCAAATTAAACCACCAGACATTGTGTAATGTTAATGCAAATGCCAATTTATATGCCAATGAATCTGAACTGAAATAACCTCTTATTTAGCCACAATAAAACAAACTTTAAAATATGTCACAATAGCTACAAATACTTAATAAACAACAGAGAGATTTAACCACAATAACCAATTTATATGAAATTTCACAATAGTAAAACTGACTTATAAATATGGAATGTAAAATCCTTTCTAGCATATAAAATGACTTTCATCAATATGATTATTTTTAAACTACACCCGGCTGTGGGACATAGATTTAAAATACAAAGTACCTCTTTAAATAACTAGCTTCAATTAAACTGTAGAAACAATGGGGGGTAGTTATCAACATGTCTACTTTTCATGCCTTCGCCGGCCCAATATGCCCGCCTAAGCTCGCCTCACATCGCCGCCGCGGACCTGCAAAAATTTGCCTAAGTTATAAAAAAAGCTGTCAAAAAGCCGCGCACCAAGTACGGGGAGATGAGCAGCAGACTGTGAGAGTTATCACTCATCCGATCTCGCTGCTCTTCGGCTTTTTTACATCTTTCTTGCTAGCCTGTTACTAAGCACCCACACTAACTACACTGTTCTACCCCCTATACCGGCGCCCCCGGAGCCCCCGCAACTAAATAAAGTTACTAACCCCTAAACCGCCGCTCCTAGACCCCGCCGCAACTCTTATAAATGTATTAACCCCTAAACCGGCGCTCCTAGACCCCGCTGCAACTCTTATAAATGTATTAACCCTTAAACCGCCGCTCCCAGACACCGCCGCAACCTACATTATACCTAGTAACCCCTATCCTGCCCCCCCTATACCATCGCCCTCTATAATAAAGTTATTAACCCCTAATCTGCTGATCCCACACCTCGCCGCAACTAAATAGTTTAACCCCTAAACCGCCGCTCCCTGACCCCGCCGCAACCTATATTACATTTATTAACCCCTATCCTGCCCCCCCTACACCGTCGACACCTATAATACATTTATTAACCCCTATCCTGCCCCGCACTACACCGCCGCTACTGTAATAAAATGATTAACCCCTAAACCTAAGTCTAACACTAACCCTAACACCCCCCTAACTTAAATATTAATTAAATAAATCTAAATAATATTTCTATTATGAACTAAATTAATCCTATTTAAAACTAAATACTTACCTTTAAAATAAACCCTAATATAGCTACAATATAAATAATAATTATATTGTAGCTATGTTAGGATTTATTTTTATTTTACAGGCAAATTTCTATTTATTTTAACTAGGTACAATAGCTATTAAATAGTTATTAACTATTTAATAGCTTACCTAGCTAAACTAAAGAGAAATTAACCTATAAAATAAAAACTAACCTAAGTTACAATTACACCTAACACTACACTATACTTTAATAAATTATTCCTATTTAAAACTAAATACTTACCAGTAAAATAAACCCTAAGATAGCTACAATATAATTAATAATTACATTGTAGCTATCTTAGGATTTATATTTATTTTACAGGTAACTTTATATTTATTTTAGCTAGTTAGAATAGTTATTAACTATTTAATAACTACCTAGCTAAAAGAAATAAAAAATTACCTGTAAAATAAATCCTAACCTAAGTTACAGTTAAACCTAACACTACACTATCATTACATTAATTAAATAAATTACCTACAAATAACTACAATGAAATACAATTACATAAACTAACTAAAGTACAAAAAATAAAAAAAGCTAAGTTACAAAAAATAAAAAAAATAAGTTACAAACATTTAAAAAATATTACAACAATTTTAAGCTACTTACACCTAATCTAAGCCCCCTAATAAAATAACAAAGCCCCCCAAAATAAAAAAATTCCCTACCCTATTCTAAATTAAAAAAGTTCAAAGCTCTTTTACCTTACCAGCCCTTAAAAGGGCCTTTCGTGGGGCATGCCCCAAAAAATTCAGCTCTTTTGCCTGTAAAAGAAAAATACACCCCCCCAACATTAAAACCCACCACCCACATACCCCTAATCTAACCCAAACCCCCCTTAAAAAAACCTAACACTACCCCCCTGAAGATCATCCTACCTTTTAGTCGTCTTCACTCAGCCGAGCCACCGAATTATCTTAGCAAGACTCTTCTTGTCTTGAAAAAGGTCTAGTACAGACCGAAATGCGTCGACTGGTGAGTCTTCCTCCTATTTTACTTGAGAAATTACACTCTGCACTATTGTGTGTTTGTTATTTACTTTAGGTGAGATTTGGGTCGGCCGGGCACCTGATGAGATTTTGATATACCACCACTGTCCGGTACTGCTAAGGTTGCAGGCAATTTTTCTTCACAGGATCTATTAGGAACACTTTCTACTTGTTGTTTTTTTATTTAACAGTGGCCACTGATTTTTTTCAACTTTGTCTTGTTTACCACGACTTTTTTATTGTATGGAGTGAACACTACAATTTGGATTTAACACTATTTTTTGGAGGACTGTTTTTGTTTTTTGTTTATAGTGACATTTTTATTTTTTGTTTGAAGATTCACATTTGTTGTTTTACAATTTGCTTTGTTTTATCAAGTATTTACACCATTATTATCATTTGATTGAAGTTTTGTTTTATCAAGTATCTATTGAATTTTACACCATAATAACTTTTTATTCTGGCATCACCATCTGACCATTATTTATTTAGTTGGTTACACAGAAGAAACCCTATAGTTTCTTTAAGCACTTAGTTTTACTTTTTGCACCACTCACAATTTTATACAATTGGTGGAATCTATTAGCAAGGAAGCCAACAGCATTTTAGTTATCACCAAGGCTAATCCCACCTAGTAAGGGGATTATCCCATCCAGAGACACTGTGATACCAGTATAGATAGGTCTATACCAGTCACCTGAAAGAGAATCAGCTGTGAATTTTACATTGTTTTGAGAATTTTATGTTGTTTTTATATATATTATATATGTCTGTTTGTAACATGGATCCATGTCTGTAAGAAATTAAAGTGTAATTTTATAATTTTATAGCTCACTGGTTTAATCCATTTGTCTAGACCCAGCCTTTCAGGCGCTTTGGTTTTAAGTTCTATCTAACTAGCAAAAGTAGTCAGATTGTGCCACACTTGTGTGCGGAACATCTGGAGTGACGTAAGAATCGATCTGTGTCGGACTGAGTCCGGCGGATCAAAGCTTACGTCACAAAATTCTACTTTTGCCGATATCTAGCCTTTGATAACTTAGGCGAATCAGCCTCGCCACAAATACGCTGCAGAATTCCAGCGTATTTGAGGTTGACGGCTTGATAACTACCCCCCAATGAATGTATTTGCTTTAGAATAGGAAATTATCACCATATACATTACAACATAAGCCAGTATAAGAATTTTCAGCTTTTTCAGAGAAATCCATTCACCTCATAAATAAGAAAGGTATTTGCATTTATGGAAAAAGAAAAATTAGGCCCAGTTTTGCTTTATAGAGACTGGGTTCCAACGGCAGCAGTTGTGAGTCAGTCAAAATTCCAGCAAAAGACCTTTTCTTTCCTCTTGCATGAGCTTTTATCAAGTGATAAGCTTACGAATATATTTACCAATGATTACAAAATAGAGCATACAACCTAAACGGAAGCTTGTCTCTCCATTGGCCCTCGAAGCTGAACATTTTATTGGCTTACTGGGAATTTATGGGTTTTAACAGTCAATCCATTTGACTGTAATTCCCGCATAAACCACCAGAGGGCAGCAGATAACCAGAAATGCAGTCTCATCATCAATACTGCTAACCGTTTAATATCTTAATTAAAGTGTTCATTAAATACATTGATAATTTCCAGTATTAATACAGTATATGTCCAATATGTGTGGGAACATATAATACTATTTTCCCTGAGTATTTTCATACTAAACATGAGTATATTCCTCTTCATTATGGCACTTAAAAAGAATATTCATACTTTCAGCATGGATCTAATTGTCAGGGTTTTTTCCCTGTTGTGTTTGCCATGTGCTGCTGGCAGCCAATTTACTCACCTCTCTTCCTGACTGTGATGCATTGTGGGGGATGCTGCTCATTTCGTGCACTTCCTTTTATGGCCAGACTGGTGTGCATCATCCATGTGAGACAGGATGCAGTCTCAGAATTGTGATGTCATCACTTATTATTTAAAGGGCCTCTGCTCAGTATGCTTTGCCTTTGCGTTGTCTCAGACCTGTTTGTGAGAGTTCCTGTGTATTACCTGGCTGCCTGACGTCCTTCCTGGTTCCTGGTCCCTGGCTTTTTCCTGACTCTGCTGTTTTCCTTGTTCCTGATTCAGGCTCGTCTGGCTATTTGCTTTGGCTCCTGACTCGGCTCGTCTGACTACAAGCTCTGGTTTTGACTCCTGGCTTGTTATTTGACTTGTGGACTTTTTATTATTTTTTGCTATTAATAAAGGTGTGATTAGTTTTGCACTTCTCGTCTCAGTCTGATTTCTGGCACCCTGGCATTACGCAAAGGCCATGAATCCTGATGGTGCTAATAATCCACCTTTACCTGCCATCATTTCCAGGATGGATGAACAGGATCACCGCTTGGATCAATTTGCACTAGCCCTGCATACCCTGCTGACTCGCACTGCACATTTGCACCAAAGTGTCCCGCAAGTTATGGCTGCTCCTGTTTCTGCTGCTGCACCTATGCCTACCAGGAGCATGTCCGGTTCTGCACCTCTACCTCAGCGATATGGAGGCGATCCTATTCAGTGCAGAGGGTTTTTGAACCAGGTGGGCATTTACTTTGAGATGTTACCTCAGGCATTTCCCTCTGACAGAGCTATGGTGGGATTTCTCATCTCGTTACTCTCTGACACAGCTCTTGCCTGGGCTAATCCCTTGTGGGAGACTAATAAACCTGTGATTTCAAATTATCCTGAATTTGTGGCCTCATTTCAAAGGGTATTTGATGTTCAGGCTCGCTCCTCCTCTGCTGCTAAACGACTCATGACCATTCAGCAAGGTACAAGATCTGTTGCTCAGTATGCTATTGAGTTCTGCATGCTTGCGGCAGAGGTAGGTTGGAACAATGAAGCCCTTGTTGCCACCTTCTTTCATGGGCTCTCTGATGCGATTAAAGACGAAGTTGCTGCCAGAAATTTACCAGAGGATCTCGAGGCATTGGTGTCTTTTTTGATCCTAATTGACATCAGACTCAGAGAGAGGCCCTCTTTCAAGGAGTGCTTGCGGAAGCCTCCTGTTCCGTTGTCTCTTACGTGTTCGTTCCCACCCATGCCTCCATCTCCTCCCATGCCTCCTGGTACTGCTGAGCCAATGCAGCTGGGATTCATGCGTCTTTCCGCGGCAGAGAGGGCCTTTAGGAGGAGGGAAGGGCTCTGCCTCTATTGTGGGTTACAGGGTCACCTTTTGAAGTCTTGTCCTACATGGCCGGGAAACACTCAAACCTAAGGTCCTGTCGGGGGCAGATCTTGGGTGGTTTATCCTCGTCCCCGGAACCACTTAAGGAGAAACCTTTGGTCACGTTTGTCCTTTCCTTGGTGTACTCCTCCATAGTCACCCAGGCTCTTGTTGACTCCGGTGCTGCAGACTATTTTATTGACAGTGCTATTGTATCAAAGCACTCCATTCCTGTTTTGCCTCGGTCCGATCCACTTGCTATTGAGGCCATTGATGGCAGGCCCCTTCAGGCCACACTCGTTACTCACGAAACTGCTCCGTTGTCCATGGCTGTTGGGGCTTTCCATTTTGAAACCCTCCAGTTCCAGGTGGTAAACTCTTCGCATTTTCCGGTTGTTCTGGGTTATCCCTGGCTCCAAAAGTACAATCCCAGTCTCGACTGGCGCAGGTCCAAAATTTTGTTGTGGTCCCCGCAATGTATTTCCACTTGTCTTCGGAAACCAGTTAAAGTCTTGTGCACTTCTTCAGTATCTCAATTGCCAGAGGAGTACCGAGAGTTCCTAGACGTGTTTGACAAGGTGCGTGCCGGTACGTTGCCTCCTCACCGGTCTTACGATTGTGCCATAGACCTGCAACCCGGAGCCATTCCTCCTCGGGGCTGGGTGTACCCTCTGTCTGTTGCAGAGAATTGTGCTATGGAGGAGTATGTTGCCGATGCTCTGTCATGGGGGATCATCCACAAATCCTGCTCTCCTGCAGGGGCTGGTTTCTTCTTTGTGAAGGAAAAGGGTGGCAAGTTAAGACCATGTATCGATTATAGGGGTCTTAATTGTCTTACCATTAAGAATGCTTACCCTATTCTGCTTGTTACAGAACTCTTTGACCACCTCAAGGGAGCTACGGTCTTTACTAAACTTGATGTGAGAGGAGTGTACAATCTTGTTAGGATTAAGGAGGGCCATGAATGAACAGCATTTAACACCAGGAGCGGGCATTATGAGTATCTTGTAATGCCTTTTGGCCTATGTAATGCTCCTGCTGTTTTTCAGGAATTTATTAATGATGTCCTATGAGATATGTTGCAACAGTGCATTGTGGTGTACTTAGATGACATCCTCATACACTAACCCACACTTGAGGCTCATCGATCTGATGTTACACGGGTTCTTCAGAGACTACGTGAGAACGGCCTGTTTTGTAAACTTGAGAAATATGAGTTCCATCAGACTCAAGTAACCTTCCTAGGTTATGTTATCTCCGTTGCAGGGTTCTCCATGGATCCTGACAAGTTATCTGCAGTTCTGCAGTGGCCTCGCCCAGTTGGTTTTCGGTCTATTCAACGTTTTTTGGGATTCGCCAATTATTATAGAAAGTTTATTAAAAACTTTTCTTCCTTGGTCAAACCTATCACAGACATGAACCGTAAAGAGAATGATCCACTCCATTGGTCACCTACTGCCATTAAGGCCTTAGATAGTCTTAAGACTGCCTTTGCTGCCGCTCCAGTTCTGGCTCATCCTAACCCTGTCCTGCCTTTCGTTCTTGAGGTCGATGCGTCTGAGACTGGAGTAGGTGCCCTCTAATCTCAACGTCCTACGTCTGACAGTTCCTTGCATCTGTGTGGTTTCTTCTCTAAGAAATTGTCTCCAGCGGAGTACAATTATGAAATTGGCGACAGGGAATTACTGGCCATAATTTTTGCACTTAAGGAATGAAGGCATCTTGAGGGTACTAGCATGCCAGTGCTCATTCTTACTGACCACAAGAATTTAACTTATCTATCTGAAGCAAAACGTTTGTCGCCCTGACAGGCCAGATGGGCGCTATTTTTGTCTTGGTTTAATTATGTGGTCTCCTACCTGCCTGGTAGTAAGAATGTTAGGGCTGATGCCCTCTCTCGACAATTTTTGCCTCTGTCCAAGGAGGAGTCTGTACCTACTCCTGTTATACCTCCTAACCATATTTTGGCTACCATACTGGCTGCACAAACCAATGCACCTCCTGAGAAACCTAAGTGTTTTGTTCCTGAGAATCTTCAAACAAAACGTTTGCACACTTACCATTATCCTAAAGCCGCAGGTTACCCAGGCAAGAACCAAATGATTTGGTCTGTCACTCGACAATTCTGGTGGCCAGGTCTTCGTTCTGATGTTGCTTCGTATGTTGCCTCCTGCTCAGTTTGTGCACAGAATAAGACTCCTCAACATCTTCCTGTGGGTCTTCTTCAACCTATTGCTAATGGTGAGCGTCCTTGGACACATCTTTCCATGGACTTCATTGTCGAGCTCCCTGTTTCCAATGGCAATACTGTTATCCTTATGGTGGTTGACCGTTTTTCTAAAATGGCACATTGCATTCCCTTGATGAAGCTGCCTACCGCTCAGGAGCTTGCTTCAATTTTTGCCCAGGAGGTCTTCCGTTTACATGGGTTACCCAATGAGATAGTGTTGTACCAGGGTAGCCAGTTTGTCTCCAGATTTTGGCATTCCATTTGTGCTCAAATGGGGATCCAGCTTTCCTTCTCCTCAGCATATCACCCTCAATCCAATGGGGCTGCGGAACGGTCTAATCAAGCTCTGGAACAGTTCCTCCGTTGCTATGTCTCAGATCACCACAATAATTGGTCTGAACTGTTACCTTGGACAGAGTTTGCTCGTAATAGTGCTATTAATGCTTCCTCCAAGTTATCCCCGTTCATGGCGAATTATGTGTTTCAACCATCCTTGTTGCCCGATTCATTCATGTCTCAGGGTATTCCAGTTTGGAGGAGCATCTCCGGCAACTCTGTTCCACGTGGGTACAGATTCAGGATTGCCTTCATCGTTCTATGCAGCGCCAAAAGTTCCAGGCTGATTGTAGGCGTCTGCCCGCACCTTCCTACCAGATTGGTGAGAGAGTTTGGCTGTCCTCCCGCAACTTGAACCTTCGTGTTCCTTCCAATATATTGGCTCCCCGTTATGTTGGTCCTTTTCGAATACTCCGATGGGTTAATCCTGTGGCCTACGCTCTTGACCTTCCTCCTGCTATGCGCATCTCCAATGTTTTTAATGTCTCCCGCTTGAAACCATTGGTTTGTAATCAGTTTACCACTGTATTGCTGGAAAAGAGGGGTATCAACGGCACTGCTAGCCTAATGTAGCTTAAATACTTAGGATTCCCTACTAATCCCTTGTCACCCTTAGTGCATGTGGGATTTATTCCCTTACAAATATTTGGGCTTGAAAAGGTGCTATGTAGTTTTCAACATATGAAACTTAAAGTAGAGAGAAACTCTATCTCAACAGACTACATATATAGCACTCTAAGGGGTTGATGTAGGGTACATCTGTAAAAAGTACACAAGATTCTATTCCTTAAGGCAAATCAGAGTTACTGATAGTCTAGTGAGCTTGCGTGTTCAACGTTAAAACATAACTTTTATTATGTCAAATTTAAAATAGAAACCTGGAAAATGATTTAAAAACACTCTCAGATGCTGGAGGAGTAGTAATTAACCTGTTAAAGTTTAATAGATTCTAGTAAAGTAGGTCATATATTGTGGACCCTTTGAGAAAGCCGTTAGGGCGAAACATGTTAGGGACGTTAGGGAATTGGTGAGGAGTCCTGGAGCTCCTGTATTTTTAGATTAGCCTTAGAATGCTGCAATAATAAACCTGTCTTAACTTATTAACTTACTATTCAAAGTAGGCAGATTGTCACTGCCAGATTCCAATAACATTGGACCACATTTGCTTAATAACCAACAGACAGACTCATCTGGTAAACGATACGAGAGTAATATACTCAGGAGTGGGGCTCAATCTGGAGCAACCATTTGACATAGATTGTCGATTTTATACTTTATCTTATAAACCAGGAGTGTAAATACTAATTACTATTAGAGAATGAAACTAATACCGGGGAAGAGTGCATGTACTGCACCGGCTAAAAACCGAGCAGGGAGATTTATACCAGCGGTAGCCTGCAATCTGTATGTGTGCTGAAACTTGACAGCGTATGAGACTGAATGAGCTGCGCCTAAACCCAACCAATGAATATCCCTCTTATACATCTGAAAAACAAATATTATGCTTCAGACATAAGTTTATAACTAGCTTGTGTTATTACTACTAATATTTTATACTATACATAAATCCATTAGCTACAACTGAACTATTATAGCTTATTTTCTGTATGAGTGCTGAATTTTTACTTATTTAAGTGGGCACCGCTCCAATAAAAGGTACAAAAATCTTGCGCCAAACATATGTACTTATAATAAGTGTGCCATACTTTGAGGGGATACTGCACAAATAAATATGTTATATAAGTGTTGCACCAAACATATAAGCTGATAACCAATGTGCTGAATTCTGACTCATGTTAGTGGGCACTACTCCAATACATGGTACATCAATGGTATGCAAGACATAAGAACTTATAACAAATGTGCTGAACTCTGTCTCATTTTAGAGGGCACTGATCTGATACATGCCACACAAGCGTAACACCAAACATAAGAGCTGGAAACAAATGCGCTGAATTCAGACCTAGCTAAGTGAACATTACCCTAATACACGGCACACAAGTACAGCGCCAAACATATGACCTTAAAATAAACCTATGTAATAACTGTAGCATTGTCTCAATTCATAGGATATAAGTGTCATATCAAACATAGGAGCCTACATTAAATCTAATAAGCTATTTTAGCATACCCAACTAACAGGTTTAAACAGAGTGTTAAGAGCTGACAAGTATTGTATGTGAATCACAACACTGAACATTCCACGTACATACGCAGAAGCCACCCATTAATTGTGGGTAACATAAATAATAATTACTGAATAGAGAAAGTGGCAACTTCCCTTTAGGTGGAATACCAAGTGGTACACAAAGATCAACATAGGGGGCAAATCCCCCAGCTACAACAGTATTAATCTCTTAGATATGATATATTGTACTCAAATTTCACTACTCCAATAGATAGAGTATGCTACCCTCAAGCAGATAGTATCGGGTTAAACCATAATGTTAGAGCTGTACTGACATATGGTTATTTTGCAACATGCAGGGACACTTGTGTATACTATAATATATAAATCGATACTTTACTAACATTACTATAAGTAGAGACTACAGAGTAACTTTTTTGTAAATTTATATACACCCAATAATTTAATAAGACTTCTTGTTACAAGTGTGTATTTATTCAAACACACTTGATACAACTACACCACAGTAGTCTACAAGCACAATATATGACCTACTTTACTAGAATCTATTAAACGTTAACAGGTTAATTACTACTCCTCCAGCATCTGAGAGTGTTTTTAAACCATTTTCCAGGTTTCTATTTTAAATTTGACATAATAAAAGTTATGTTTTAACGTTGAACACGCAAGCTCACTAGACTATCAGTAACTCTGATTTGCCTTAAGGAATAGAATCTTGTGTACTTTTTACAGATGTACCCTACATCAACCCCTTAGAGTGCTATATATGTAGTCTGTTGAGTTAGAGTTTCTCTCTACTTTAAGTTTCAACGGTTTACCACTGTGTTGCCTCGTCCCCGTCCTATCTTTGTTGACAACCATGAGGAGTATGAGGTCAGCAGCACTATTGACTCTCGTATGTCCAGGGGCCATGTAGAGTATTTGGTTCACTGGAGGGGCTACGGTCCGGAGGAGCGTTCTTGGGTTCCCTCCTCTGATGTTTATGCTCCCGCCCTCCTCCATGCCTTCCATGCCCGTTTCCCCAATAAGCCTTTTGTCCTCCCGCAGGGGAGGGGTCGTTGAGGGGAGGGTACTGTCAGGGTTTTTTCCCTGTTGTGTTTGTCATGTGCTGCTGGCAGCCATTTTACTCACCTCTCTTCCTGACTGTGATGCATTGTGGGGGATGCTGCTCATTTACTGCACTTCCTTTTATGGCCAGACTGGTGTGCATCATCCATGTGCGACAGGATGCAGTCTCAGAATTGTGATGTCATCACTTATTATTTAAAGGGCCTCTGCTCAGTATTCTTTGCCTTTGTGTTGTCTCAGACCTGTTTGTGAGAGTTCCTGTGTATTACCTGGCTGCCTTCCTGGTTCCTGATCCCTGGCTTGTTCCTGATTCTGCTGTTTTCCTTGTTCCTGATTCCGGCTCGTCTGACTATTCGCTTTGGCTCCTGACTTGGCTCACCTGACTACCAGCTCTGGTTTTGACTCCTGACTTGTTATTTGACTTGTGGATTTTTGCACTTCTCGTCTCAGTCTGATTCCTGGCACCCTGACACTAATTAATATTTTACAATTGTCATCGTTTCCAGTTATTATAAATATTTAGTGTATAACTGTATGATAGGACTCAGGGTAGGCACTCCTGTAACAGCATTTATTAGCCCCATTTGAAGCCCAATCTGTTCCTCAGATGTCTGGAAGATAGAAAAACAAAAATATGTTATATATTTTAAATGGGATTATTACAATTGTTTTTTTATTTTATAAATCTGAGATACATTTCATATTTAGTGTTTAGCTCTGCGATTTGATTTACAGCACCAACTACACATGCATAGACAATTTTTTAGGTTCATATTATATATCATGATGGCCACTTGGGCATTATAAAGTGCAGATAAAGGGCAGCTACTGCAGTATGGTGGCCTGGGATCAGTTCCGACATTGCAAGCCATGTGTCAAAATGTGCCTTTTATCTGAAACGCCGACCTACTCAGAGAAGGGAGCCCTTGATTTCTACTCTGTTGCATGCAGGCCTATGGCAGAAAATAGCTGCTGATTTGTGCAAACTGCACTGGAAAAAGTACCTAGTCGTGATTGACTACTATTCCAGGTATTTGGAGATTGCACCCTTGAATAAGATCACCAGTCAAGCCATTATCACTCGTCTCAAGAGCTTGTTCGCCCGGTGGGACATACCAGTGGAGTTAGTGAGTGATAATGGAATGCAGTTTGCTGTCATGGAGTTCAGTTCTTTCAGCAGTGAATATGATTTTGTCCATTCTACGTCATGTCCACATTACCCGCAGGCCAATGGAATGGCTGAAAGGGCAGTTCAAACAACAAAGTTCATTGATGCTAGGACGTCAGATTTGCACCACTTTACCCTCTGTGGGTGTCTTACAGCCAACCAGCTCTGTTCCTCCAGACGAGGTCCTTAGGAGGGATGAAGAGGCTAAAAAAGGTTATCGATTATTCTACAACAGAAAACATTCTGTGAGACCCTTGCAGGAACTGAATGTGGGGCAAAGTCTCCGAGTTAAACTGGATGATGAGAAGAAATGGAAGACGCTTGCTACGGAAATTGGATGCTCTCCAGAACCAAGGTCTTATGTATTTCTTACTGATGGAGGGACAGTCACACGGCGAAATAGAAGACATCTTCAGCCAGTACCTGAGAGTTTTTGGGACTGGATGCCTCAGAGCCACCGCCGGTGGGATCCCGTTTTAAGAGGGGTGCCTTCCCCTCAGCAAGATCACAGCGGGGATACTTCTTTGCTTCCAGCAGACTCTCAATCACCTTCTCCTGTATCAGAGGACAGTTCATGTAAAATGACGTCATGTAGAAGAGTGGGGAAACTTCCAGCCCGCTATCGGGATTAGCACTAGTTAAAACAGTGACCGGAAGAATGGGCAGAATAATCCCATGGTCACTGTGGAGTACGATAGTCTACCCCGATGTTCAAGTCAGGATTGTATTTCATGTTGTTCATATATATTCTCTTTAACTTGTTATTTGTTATACACTAAACATATGCTTCTTGTAACTAAGTCCCTCAACATCAGACATTTTTCACGATGAGTAAGCACTTGATCACTGATAATCAGATGGATCAGGGTGTAAACCTTATAAAGAGAGTTTAAACAATCAGGATTGAGTGTGCTTTCTATCGCCTAGATTACAAGTTCTGTCTGTAAAAACTTGCGGGGCTAACGCTCCTTTTTTTCCAGCACTCGCTTTAAACAACGCAGGTATTACAAGTTTTCTGAATGGCTGCGTTAGCCTCAGAAAAGTGAGCGTTGAGTATAATTTAGCTCCACTTCTCCTGTAATACCAGCGTTGCTTACGGTAGTGGTAAGCTGGCAAAGCGTGTTCGTGCACGATTTCCCCATAGGATACAATGGGGCTGAGCTGGCTGAAAACAAAAACCTAACACCTGGAAAAAAGCAGCGTTCAGCTCCTAACGCAGCTCCATTGTTTCCTATGAACCCCGAGTCTAAACACCCCTAACCTTACACTTATTAACCTCTAATCTGCCGCCCCCAACATCGTCGCCACCTGCATTATACTATTAACCCCTAATCTGCTGCTCCGGACACCGCCGCCACCTACATTATCCCTATGAACCCCTAATCTGCTGTCCATAACTTTGCCGACGCTTACATCATATTTATTAACCCCTAATATGCCCCCCCCAACGTCGCCACCACCTACCTAAACTTATTAACCCCTAATCTGCCGACCGGACATCGCCGCAAATATATAAAATGTATTAACCCCTAAACCCCCGCACTCCCGTCTCGCAAACACTATAATAAATTGTATTAACCCCTAATCTGCTGTCCCTAACATCGCCGCCACCTACCTACAATTATTAACCCCTAATATGTCGCCCCCAACATCGCCGCTACTATAATAAAGTTATTAACCCCTAAACCTAAGTCTAACCCTAACACCCCCCCTAAGTTAAATATAATTTAAAGAAATCTAAATAAAATTACTATAATTAAATAAATTATTCATATTTAAAACTAAATACTTACCTATAAAATAAACCATACAATAGCTACAATATAACTAATAGTTACATTGTAGCTATTTTAGGATTTATATTTATTTTACAGGCAACTTTGTATTTATTTTAACTAGGTACAATAGCTATTAAATAGTTAATAACTATTTAATAGCTATCTAGTTAAAATAATTACAAAATTACCTGTAAAATAAATCCTAACCTAAGTTACAAATACACCTAACACTACACTATCAATAAATTAATTAAATAAATTAACTACAATTATCTAAACTAAAATACAATTAAATAAACTAAACTATAGTACAAAAAAACAAACACTAAATTACAAAAAATAAAAAAATATTACAAGAATTTTAATCTAATTACACCTAATCTAAGCCCCCTAATAAATAAAAAAAGCCCCCCAAAATAATAAAATTCCCTACCCTATACTAAATTACAAAAGTAATCAGCTCTTTTACCAGCCCTTGAAAGGGCTTTTTGCAGGGCATTGCCCCAAAGTAATCAGCTCTTTTACCTGTAAAAAAAAAATACAAGACTCCCCAACATTAAAACCCACCACCCACACACCCCTACTCTAAAACCCACCCGATCCTCACTTAAAAAAAACCTAACACTAACCCCCTGAAGATAACCCTACCTTGAGCCGTGTTCACCCAGCCGGGCCAAATTCTTCATCCAATCCGGGCGATGTGGTCCTCCATCCGGCAGAAGTCTTCATCCATCCGCGGGGCAGAAGAGGTCCTCGATCTGGCAGAAGTCTTCATCCAAGCAGGGCAGATGAGGTCCTCCATCCGGCAGAAGTCTTCATCCATCCGCGGCTCCATCTTCAAGACCTCCGACGCGGAACATCCTCCTCAGCCGACGGACTAATGACGAATGAAGGTTCCTATAAATGACGTCATCCAAGATGGCATATCTCCATTTCCGATTGGCTGATAGGATTCTATCAGCCAATCGGAATTAAGGTAGGAAAAATCCAATTGGTTGATTTAATCAGCCAATCTGCTTGAAATCCCCTTACGCAATTGACGTAAAGGGATTTGCGGTAGCCAAATGTTGCGGAAGAAAAGTGAGCGGTACAACTGTACCTGCCATACGCGTAATACCAGCGGACGTTAAAAAGCAGCGTTAGGACCCCTTAACGCTGCTTTTTAAGGCTAACGCAGAATTCGTAATCTAGGCGAATGTAATTTAAATACATTTATTTGATATTGATAAACCTTTAAAAGTATGTTTTTTATAATACTTTTTTCAGTTACTATTTATACTATATCAATTAGCTTATATCAACAGTTAAATGGCATGTTTTGGCTTTTATGTTCTAGGGTATTTCCCTTTAAGGCAGCCTGAGTAACTTGACTAGGGGTTAATTATAGGCTCAATTCTGATTGGTTAAACTCTCTTTATAAGGTTTATATCCTGATCCCTCTGATTCTCAGTGATCAAGTGCTTACCCAGCATGAAACATGTCTGATGTTGAGGGGCTGGGTTATCCCATCCTTGTCCTGTTTTATGCACAGGTATATCCTGTATATGCTTTTAAACCAGTGGATTTGTCAGGTCTCCTGTCAGTCATTTCATAGCCCTTCCCACTTTGTCTTTAAGAGTATCCTGTTTCCTGTAAACAAGTGCTTAGTATTGAAACTGCTTCCTAGCAGGTGTATGTGCAGTTGTTTCTTAGGATACAAACCTAACATAATCTCCTTTCTCTAAGCCACTTGGACATCTGAACTAAGGATTAAAACTCCTCTCTACTACTGCAGCATTTATTGCCCCTGCAGTTTCTGAAGCTACATTGGACCGCAACATATTTCACAGCACACCTTCCTATTACAAAATCTTGCGCTTCCTTCTTGCCACAACTCCACTGGCACTTAGTGGTTGTTTCCTGAGTACAAGTCAACTAACCAGAAGAAAACCAAAGCAATTACAAAGAGGAAAATTGGATTGTAAAACTGAAACTTAGCCACACCCCCTTTTGTGACATCACTCTCTGTTCATTCAGCTTCAGTACAGCCTACTCTGATTCAGTGTGTCAGCAGCCTGTCAGCAAGTCTGAATAGGATTGTTTCCATCTCTACACTATCTGATACAAGGTAACACCTTGCCTGAACTAACTGAGACTTTGTTTACTATAACACCAGAGTCTTTGTGTTGTTACATTGTGCCCAGATTAACTTTAACCTTTAATAACTTTTCACTGATAGTTAATCTGTATTCATCCACATTGAATACAGAAACTCAGGTGGAACAAACTCATTTTATGCAACACTGCAATTGAGATCCAAAACTATATTCATAATTGTAACAGAGTAAACACAGAATATCACATAATACTAAGCCAAACAGTGAAATGGATCCAGCAGAGCTGCCTCAGTATGTTTATTCACTTTCTCAACGTGTGGATCAACTTAATCAAGGGTTAAGGGAAATTCAGCTAGAAAATCAAACTTTGCATAAAATAATAAAGGACTCAATACAACAAAAATCAGGTCATACTGAAACTTTCCCAGAACCATTAGTATCTCAACCAGATATGTTTCATGGTGACAGGAAGCTCTATAGACAGTTTAAAAATGCTTGCAATTTGTTTTTTGATTTAAGAAATAAAACATATAATACTGATAAAATAAAGGTATTAACGATAATATCCTTTTTACGTGGAAAACCCAGGGCATGGGCCGACCAATTCTATGAAAATGATGATCCTATTTTAAGCTCTCTTGATGAATTCTATGAAGCAATGGATGATCTGTATCAGGATATCAACATCCACAACACAGCTGAAACAAGAATGAGAGCATTAAAACAAGGAAAGAAAAATGCAGAAGAATACCTCACTGAATTTAAACATTACGCCACAGATTTACAGTGGAATTCAGTAGCGCTGAAAAATCAATTCAGGCTTGGGTTGTCTGATCCAATAAAAGACGAGCTAGCTCGCATTGAACCTCCCAAGAAGCTAGAAGATTTAATGAAGTTAGTTGTGCAAATAGATAGGCGTCTCAGAGAGAGGAAGGCAGAACGTCAATCCTCAGAGTACACGCCGCGGCTACCTCAAATTCACTTTTCAGAGTCTCCTAATCCCCAAGCAATATCAAACAGTAATCCAGAAGCAATGGACATCGGGGTTATTCGAGGACCCCTGACGTCAGAAGAGAGGAGCCGTCGGAGAGCACAACAATTATGTATGTACTGTGCTAACCCTAATCACAGTGTGAAGGATTGCCCACTACTTATCCGTACAAAGAGAAGTAAATTTACTTATATACATTCTGTTATGCCTAAAGATCTAAAACCAACTTACTGTCATCTATCTCTATTTTTACAGTGGGACCAAAACCGAACGAGGATTTATGCCATCATAGATTCAGGAGCTACAGGAAACTACATAGATAGGACTTTCACTGTAAATAATAAAATTCCACTAGTGGTTAAGCAAACTCCTGTTGTAATTAGAGTTATTGATGGTACTACAATATCCACAGGTCCTATAACACACAGTACTATACCATTATTAGTTACAACTCACACTGGTCACACAGAGTATATTGTTTTCGATGTATTGCCTTCACCTTTGTTTCCCATTGTACTAGGCTTAGATTGGTTGCGGCTACACCAACCTGGCATAAACTGGAAAACTCTAGCTGTTGAACTAAACTCCACTTATTGTCAACAAACCTGTTACCCAAGGGATATACTAATACAAATTCCAGATCCTATTCCGACACTACCCCCTCAATATACTGATTTTCAGGACGTGTTCAGCAAAAAGATGGCAGAAACTTTACCACCTCATCGCAAGTACGATTGCCCAATTGAGTTAATACCAGGGTCATCCATACCGTTTGGACACCTATACCCACTCGGCCCGCCAGAGTTGGCACATTTGAAAGAATATCTTGAATAAAATCTGAGGAAAGGATTTATCAGACCGTCTACCTCACCCGCAGGAGCGGGAATGTTCTTCGTAAGGAACAAGGACTCGTCTTTAAGACCTATCATACACTATCGAGAACTCAATAAAAGAACAATCAAAAACAGGTATCCGCTACCTTTGATAACGGAACTCATAGAACGCCTACAAGATGCTAAAATATTCACAAAGCTCAATCTACGTGGCGCATATAATTTAATCCGCATACGAGAAGGGGATGAGTGGCTGACGTCATTTAGAACCAGATACGGTTTATTCGAGTATCTGGTAATGCCGTTTGGTTTATGTAATGCGCCAGCCACTTTCCAGCATTTCATCAATGAAATATTCAGAGATCTACTTGATGTATGCATTGTCATTTATCTTGATGACATCCTTATATATTCAGACACTATGGAGCAACATGTTAAAGATGTCAGGAAGGTTTTGACAAGACTTCGATCTCATCAATTATACGCTAAGCCAGAGAAGTGTTTGTTCCATACTAAGGAGGTGTCATTTCTTGGATACCATATCAGTCCAACTGGGATCCAAATGCAAGACAACAAAGTCCAGACAGTCTTACGGCTAGATTTGGAGTTTGGCGGTAAAAGGGCTGTTAACGCTCCGCTGGTTTTTTTCTGGCCGCACCATAAATTTAACTCTGGTATCGAGAGTTCAAACAAATGCTGCGTTAGGCTCCAAAAAAGGAGCGTAGAGCATATTTACCGCAAATGCAACTCTCGATACCAGAGTTGCTTACGGACGCGGCCGGCCTCAAAAACGTGCTCGTGCACGATTCTCCCATAGGAAACAATGGGGCTGTTTGAGCTGAAAAAAAACCTAACACCTGCAAAAAAGCAGCGTTCAGCTCCTAACGCAGCCCCATTGTTTCCTATGGGGAAACACTTCCTACGTCTGCACCTAACACTCTAACATGTACCCCGAGTCTAAACACCCCTAACCTTACACTTATTAACCCCTAATCTGCCGCCCCCGCTATCGCTGACCCCTGCATTACACTTTTAACCCCTAATCTGCCGCTCCGTAAACCGCCGCCACCTACGTTATCCCTATGTACCCCTAATCTGCTGCCCTAACATCGCCGACCCCTATGTTATATTTATTAACCCCTAATCTGCCCCCCACAACGTCGCCGACACCTACCTACACTTATTAACCCCTAATCTGCCGAGCGGACCTGAGCGCTACTATAATAAAGTTATTAACCCCTAATCCGCCTCACTAACCCTATCATAAATAGTATTAACCCCTAATCTGCCCTCCCTAACATCGCCGACACCTAACTTCAATTATTAACCCCTAATCTGCCGACCGGAGCTCATCGCTACTATAATAAATGTATAAACCCCTAAAGCTAAGTCTAACCCTAACACTAACACCCCCCTAACTTAAATATAATTTACATCTAACGAAATAAATTAACTCTTATTAAATAAATTATTCCTATTTAAAGCTAAATACTTACCTGTAAAATAAATCCTAATATAGCTACAATATAAATTATAATTATATTATAGCTATTTTAGGATTAATATTTATTTTACAGGCAACTTTGTAATTATTTTAACCAGGTACAATAGCTATTAAATAGTTAAGAACTATTTAATAGTTACCTAGTTAAAATAATTACAAATTTACCTGTAAAATAAATCCTAACCTAAGATATAATTAAACCTAACACTACCCTATCAATAAAATAATTAAATAAACTACCTACAATTACCTACAATTAACCTAACACTACACTATCAATAAATTAATTAAACACAATTGCTACAAATAAATACAATTAAATAAACTATCTAAAGTACAAAAAATAAAAAAGAACTAAGTTACAGAAAATAAAAAAATATTTACAAACATAAGAAAAATATTACAACAATTTTAAACTAATTACACCTACTCTAAGCCCCCTAATAAAATAACAAAGACCCCCAAAATAAAAAATTCCCTACCCTATTCTAAAATACAAAAATTACAAGCTCTTTTACCTTACCAGCCCTGAACAGGGCCCTTTGCGGGGCATGCCCCAAGTATTTCAGCTCTTTTGCCTGTAAAAAAAAACATACAATACCCCCCCCCCAACATTACAACCCACCACCCACATACCCCTAATCTAACCCAAACCCCCTTAAATAAACCTAACACTAATCCCCTGAAGATCTTCCTACCTTGTCTTCACCATCCAGGTATCACCGATCCGTCCTGGCTCCAAGATCTTCATCCAACCCAAGCGGGGGTTGGCGATCCATAATCCGGTGCTCCAAAGTCTTCCTCCTATCCGGCAAGAAGAGGACATCCGGACCGGCAAACATCTTCTCCAAGCGGCATCTTCTATGTTCTTCCATCCGATGACGACCGGCTCCATCTTGAAGACCTCCAGCGCGGATCCATCCTCTTCTTCCGACGACTAGACGACGAATGACGGTTCCTTTAAGGGACGTCATCCAAGATGGCGTCCCTCGAATTCCGATTGGCTGATAGGATTCTATCAGCCAATCGGAATTAAGGTAGGAATATTCTGATTGGCTGATGGAATCAGCCAATCAGAATCAAGTTCAATCCGATTGGCTGATGGAATCAGCCAATCAGATTGAGCTCGCATTCTATTGGCTGATCGGAACAGCCAATAGAATGCGAGCTCAATCTGATTGGCTGATTGGATCAGCCAATCGGATTGAACTTGATTCTGATTGGCTGATTCCATCAGCCAATCAGAAAATTCCTACCTTAATTCCGATTGGCTGATAGAATCCTATCAGCCAATCGGAATTCGAGGGACGCCATCTTGGATGACGTCCCTTAAAGGAACCGTCATTCGTCGTCTAGTCGTCGGAAGAAGAGGATGGATCCGCGCTGGAGGTCTTCAAGATGGAGCCGGTCGTCATCGGATGGAAGAACATAGAAGATGCCGCTTGGAGAAGATGTTTGCCGGTCCGGATGTCCTCTTCTTGCCGGATAGGAGGAAGACTTTGGAGCACCGGATTATGGATCGCCAACCCCCGCTTGGGTTGGATGAAGATCTTGGAGCCAGGACGGATCGGTGATACCTGGATGGTGAAGACAAGGTAGGAAGATCTTCAGGGGATTAGTGTTAGGTTTATTTAAGGGGGTTTGGGTTAGATTAGGGGTATGTGGGTGGTGGGTTGTAATGTTGGGGGGGGGGTATTGTATGTTTTTTTTTACAGGCAAAAGAGCTGAAATTCTTGGGGCATGCCCCGCAAAGGGCCCTGTTCAGGGCTGGTAAGGTAAAAGAGCTTGTAATTTTTGTATTTTAGAATAGGGTAGGGAATTTTTTATTTTGGGGGTCTTTGTTATTTTATTAGGGGGCTTAGAGTAGGTGTAATTAGTTTAAAATTGTTGTAATATTTTTCTTATGTTTGTAAATATTTTTTTATTTTCTGTAACTTAGTTCTTTTTTATTTTTTGTACTTTAGATAGTTTATTTAATTGTATTTATTTGTAGCAATTGTATTTAATTTATTTATTGATAGTGTAGTGTTAGGTTAATTGTAGGTAATTGTAGGTAGTTTATTTAATTATTTTATTGATAGGGTAGTGTTAGGTTTAATTATATCTTAGGTTAGGATTTATTTTACAGGTAAATTTGTAATTATTTTAACTAGGTAACTATTAAATAGTTCTTAACTATTTAATAGCTATTGTACCTGGTTAAAATAATTACAAAGTTGCCTGTAAAATAAATATTAATCCTAAAATAGCTATAATATAATTATAATTTATATTGTAGCTATATTAGGATTTATTTTACAGGTAAGTATTTAGCTTTAAATAGGAATAATTTATTTAATAAGAGTTAATTTATTTCGTTAGATAAAAATTATATTTAACTTAGGGGGGTGTTAGTGTTAGGGTTAGACTTAGCTTTAGGGGTTAATACATTTATTAGAATAGCGGTGAGCTCCGGTCGGCAGATTAGGGGTTAATAATTGAAGGTAGGTGTCGGCGATGTTAGGGAGGGCAGATTAGGGGTTAATACTATTTATGATAGGGTTAGTGAGGCGGATTAGGGGTTAATAACTTTATTATAGTAGCGCTCAGGTCCGCTCGGCAGATTAGGGGTTAATAAGTGTAGGTAGGTGTCGGCGACGTTGTGGGGGGCAGATTAGGGGTTAATAAATATAACATAGGGGTCGGCGATGTTAGGGCAGCAGATTAGGGGTACATAGGGATAACGTAGGTGGCGGCGATTTGCGGTCGGAAGATTAGGGGTTAATTATTTTAAGTAGCTGGCGGCGACGTTGTGGGGGGCAGGTTAGGGGTTAATAAATGTAATACAGGGGTCGGTGGGGTTAGGGGCAGCAGATTAGGGGTACATAAGTATAACGTAGGTGGCGGTCGGCAGATTAGGGGTTAAAAATTTTAATCGAGTGGCGGCGATGTGGGGGGAGCTCGGTTTAGGGGTACATAGGTAGTTTATGGGTGTTAGTGTACTTTAGGGTACAGTAGTTAAGAGCTTTATAAACCGGCGTTAGCCAGAAAGCTCTTAACTCCTGCTTTTTTCAGGCGGCTGGAATCTTGTCGTTAGAGCTCTAACGCTCACTGCAGAAACGGCTCTAAATACCGGCGTTAGAAAGATCCCATTGAAAAGATAGGATACGCAAATGGCGTAGGGGGATCTGCGGTATGGAAAAGTCGCGGCTGAAAAGTGAGCGTTAGACCCTTTAATCACTGACTCCAAATACCAGCGGGCGGCCAAAACCAGCGTTAGGAGCCTCTAACGCTGGTTTTGACGGCTACCGCCGAACTCTAAATCAAACCCTTAGAATGGAAAGAACCCGCTACTAAAAAAGAATTGCAACATTTTTTGGGATTTGCAAACTATTACAGAAAATTTATAAAAAAACTACTCCAAGATTGCAAGACCTCTCACACAACTTATCAGCTCGACTACTCCATTCTGTTGGACACCTAGCGCTGCCGAAACATTTTCATACCTAAAACATTGTTTTACATCTGCACCTATATTACGTTTTCCAAACCCAAAGCTGCAGTATATCCTAGAAGTGGATTCATCTGACTTTGCAGTTGGTGCAGTACTCTAGCAAAGAGAAACGATAGAATCCCCCATTCATCCAGTCTCTTTTTATTCTAAGGTGATGACTGCTGCTGAGATGAATTACTCCATTGGAGACAAGGAGCTTTTGGCAATAAGAAACTCCTTGGAACACTGGAGACACCTGCTTGACGGGACTTCTACTCCAATACTCATATACACAGACCACAGAAATTTAGAGTTTCTTCAAAAAAACAAAACACTATCTGCAAGACAGGTTTGATGGAGCCTTTACTTCTCATGTTTTGATTTTCATATCATGCATCGACCAGCCAGTAAGAATGGCAAAGCCAATGCTTTGTCAAGAAAGGATACCAAACCAACACAAAGCACAAATCCATCTTTTATCATTCCAGCAGAACGTTTTATCCATCTGTCAACACAACAGGATTTCATAACATCTTTACGCAAAGCACTTACCGACGACAAAGAGATTCCACATTCTTTGGTAACAAAGCATACCAATGGATTATATTATCATGGTGAACAACTTTACCTACCTGACATATTAGTTGAACCTATACTTAAAATGTACCATGATTCTCCAATATCTGGTCATCTCGGAGTGAATAAAACTATAGCAATCATAGCAAGACAGTTTTGGTGGCCAGCTATGAGGAGGTCCATTACAGAACATGTAGACACCTGTCATGTATGTGTTACTACCAAACCAGAAAGACAGAAACCTTACAGACTCTTAATGCCTATCGCTCCATCTACCAAACCTTGGGAACATATTGGAATGGATTTTATTGTCGACTTACCTCCTTCTGGCAAACAGAACACCATTCTGGTAGTCATAGATCTCTTTACGAAGATGGGTCACTTTATACCCTTCCACAAATTACCTACATCTACAGAAACTGCAGATTTATTCATGAAACATGTTGTCAAATATCACGGGATCCCACGTAGAATCACCACTGATCGTGGAACTCAATTCACCTCTCAATTTTGGAGAAAATTGTGTGACAAACTCCAAATAGACCAAAGATATTCCACTTCATTCCATCCTCAGACCAATGGCCAAACTGAGAAACTTAATCAATGGCTTGAACAGTACATTCGCTGCTATTGTTCTCAACATCAAAAAGATTGGCTCCAACACATTCATCTAGCAGAATTCGCTTATAACAATAATACCAATTCTTCAACTAAATTATCTCCGTTCTTGGCGAATTATGGATATCATCCTCAAATACTACTGACTGATTCACTTCCATCACCTTCACCGTTGGTCGATGAGTTCCATAATTCACTACTTGAAATATTCAAACAAATCCGACACAACATAATTGCTGCACAAGAGACCCAAAAACGATACTATGATCTGCGTAGAAGACCATCACCAAACTATCAGGGTGGAGATCTTGTTTGGTTATCCACCAAGAATTTAAAAATGCAAGTACCCAGTAAAAAACTTGGTAGTCTGTTTATTGGACCCTTTCCTATTGCCAAGGTCGTTAACCAGAATGCAGTCACTTTGACATTGCCTCCATCATCAAAACTTCATCCAACCTTTCATGTATCACTACTGAAACCGGCAAAACCAACTAGAGTATCTACTCCAAATGCTTCATCTACTTCAGTTCCTTCCGATTTGCTGGAGTATGAAGTTGAAAGTCTGGTGGATTCTAGGATTTCCAGGGGCGAACTCCAGTATTTGGTGCGCTGGAAGAACTACACCGAGGAAGCTGACACCTGGGAACCCTCCTCTAATCTTTCCGCTCCTAAGTTGGTGGCACAATTCCATAGGCGAAATCCGGATCGTCCCCGGCCTCAAGCTGTGGGACAGCTTGCTTAGGTGGGGGGTCATGTCAGGTCTCCTGTTAGTCATTTCATAGCCCTTCCCACTTTGTCTTTAAGAGTATCCTGTTTCCTGTAAACAGGTATTTAGTATTGAAACTGCTTCCTAGCAGGTGTATGTGCAGTTGTTTCTTAGGATACAAACCTAACATAATCTCCTTTCTCTAAGCCACTTGGACATCTGAACTAAGGATTAAAACTCCTCTCTACTACTGCAGCATTTATTGCCCCTGCAGTTTCTGAAGCTACATTGGACCGCAACATATTTCACAGCACACCTTCCTATTACAAAATCTTGCGCTCCCTTCTTGCCACAACTCCACTGGCACTTAGTGGTTGTTTCCTGAGTACAAGCCAAATAACCAGAAGAAAACCAAAGCAATTACAAAGAGGAAAATTGGATTGTAAAACTGGAACTTAGCCACACCCCCTTTTGTGACATCACTCTCTGTTCATTCAGCTTCAGTACAGCCTAGTCTGATTCAGTGTGTCAGCAGCCTGTCAGCAAGTCTGAATAGGATTGTTTCCATCTCTACATTATCTGATACAAGGTAACACCTTGCCTGAACTAACTGAGACTTTGTTTACTATAACACCAGAGCCTTTGTGTTGTTACATTGTGCCCAGATTAATTTTAACCTTTAATAACTTTTCACTGATAGTTAATCTGTATTCATCCACATTGAATACAGAAACTCAGGTGGAACAAACTCATTTTATGCAACACTGCAATTGAGATCCAAAACTATATTCATAATTGTAACAGAGTAAACACAGAATATCACAGGATTAAATAAAACATTTTTTTTTTACTTTTTACATCTGGATGTGTAATCGCTACAGAAGTGCCAGGACCTCAGAGTTTTCTATTTGCATTTAGGCCGTGCAGGGCCTTCTGGAGCACCTGACAACACACTTTCCTGTATTACCTTTGGACCGGAAGAAACCCCATGGTAAGAGATTTTGTGCTAGCGCATCCCATTAATTAAAATTGCAGAGTTTTTTTTAATAATTAAACTCTCTAAAATGTTTGCTAGACAACTCCATTCTTTAACATGTTGCTGTTTAATCAATTAATATTTTCCTTTCTAACCTTTCCTACTGACACTCATAACCAACAGGAACGTAGATTTATCTCCTGATCTAATCAACAGAATGTCAACAAGAATAAAGGAATGTTAATATTCACTGACTTGTTCTTGACAAATCTAACAAGATATCCAGATTACTGAAGTTAACAAATATCTCCAAAATCAAGTTCCGGTGTCTGACGTTCCTCTTCGGTTAATAGAGAGTCCACAAAAAATGTAAAGTGCACAAAAAGCAAAAAGAAAACATACATAGTTGTACATCATTGGTCAGCAGTTTATTAAATGGAGTATATATTTCCAGAGAAGAGCTAAGTATATTTCTTGAGGTGCTATGGGCTCCCAAAATAGCAATAAACCTTTAACTAAAGGGTCTATAAGTAGGAAACTCTAATCCACATAAAACTTCTCATTAATCAATGACCAAATGCCCCTCCATGACTAGAAGTTAAAATTCTTCTTCTTCACCTGAAGTTAACCTAAATACCACCATCAACAGTTATATACTTTTTAATTTGCACTATGTTTATCATTGATAAAACAACCACAAACTGTTCAGTGTGTTTAAAGAAATATAAATTTCTCTTTCTACAAAATTATTTAACCTCGACTTTTGTTGGGGACATTTGTTTTCAAGCTTAGTTGTTTATTTTCCGTCTGTTTGAAACTATATTTGAACAGAATTTTATTGAACACAGTTTTGCTGAACTTGGTGCACAGATGTTTATTACTCAGATCAATTTCATTGGGAAATGTGCCAAAAACGTTGGGAAATGCATTCAAATCAATCATCAACTTCCACTTGCGAAGTATTTTGGAGCACAGTTGTGTTATTTATCAAGTTAAATGTTTTATTAATGCAGTAGATTTATGCTTGTGCGCTTTTTGACAGATTTTATATGCAGTATATTAATAATGTGTGTGACAAAAAGTTAGTGTAATTAATATCAACAAAAAACACAACATTGCAACTAGAAAAATGCAAAATTTATAATGATTTGTATTTGCCTCTCATTAAGTTAAGCTCCATTAATCTAATAATTGTCACCTCTTGGCCCATCAAACAAACTCCACTGTTAAAGAAGAGACATTGGAAAAACGTCTTCAAAATCTTACTGAACAAACTCTAATTCTAGACAACATATGCAAAAAAGAAAACATTAATGACCAGATTACGAGTGGAGCTCCAACAGTTATGCGCAAGCGATAAGGAGTTTATCAATTATGTTTCCACTTGTTGGGTTTACCACTGGTGTTAGAAGTTGAAAGTAAAATTGATCGTTGGAGCGCAATTGTGATTTACCCTAGAATGATTACTGAGTCTTCAGAGCTGTGGTTAACTGTTTTGCAAAACAAAAAAGTTGCACAAAACACATCAAAAATATGTTATAAAGTACAGTTACACTCATAATAACACTGTCTGATAAATATACATTACACAGTACAGTTACACACATAATAACACTATCTAATAAATATACATTACACAGTACAGTTACACTCATAATAACACTGTCTGATAAATATACATTACACAGTACAGTTACACACATAATAACACTATCTAATAAATATACACTACACAGTACAGTTACACACATAATAACACTATCTAATAAATATACATTACACAGTACAGTTACACACATAATAACACTATCTAATAAATATACATTACACATTACCGTTACACTCATAATAACACATCTAATAAATATACATTACACAGTACAGTTACACACATAATAACACTATCTAATAAATATACATTACACAGTACAGTTACTCATAATAACACTGTCTGATAAATATACATTACATAGTACAGTTACACTCATAATAACACCAGCTAATAAATATACATTACACAGTACAGTTACACACATAATAACACCAGCTAATAAATATACATTACACAGTACAGTTACACACATAATAACACTATATAATAAAAATACATTACACAGTACAGTTACACACATAATAACACCATCTAATAAAAATACATTACACAGTACAGTTACACACATAATAGCACTGTCTAATAAATATACATTACACAGTAAAGTTACACACATAATAACACTGTCTAATAAATATACATTAGACAGTACAGTTACACACATAATAACACTATCTAATAAATATACATTACACAGTACAGTTACACACATAATAACACTGTCTAATAAATATACATTACACATTACAGTTACACTCATAATAACACTATCTAATAAATATACATTACATAGTACAGTTACACTCATAATAACACTATCTAATAAATATACATTACACAGTACAGTTACACACATAATAACACTGTCTAATAAATATACATTACACAGTACAGTTACACTCATAATAACACTATCTAATAAATATACATTCCACAGTACAGTTACACTCATAATAACACTATCTAATAAATATACATTACACAGTACAGTTACACACATAATAACTCTATCTAATAAATATACATTACACTGTACAGTTACACTCATAATAACACTGTCTAATAAATATACATTACATAGTACAGTTACACTTATAATAACACTATCTAATAAATATACATTACACAGTACAGTTACACTCATAATAACACTATCTAATAAATATACATTACATAGTACAGTTACACTTATAATAACACTATCTAATAAATATACATTACAAAGTACAGTTACACACATAATAACACCGTCTAATAAATATACATTACACAGTACAGTTACACTCATAATAACACTATCTAATAAATATACATTACACAGTACAGTTACACTCATAATAACACTATCTAATAAATATACATTACACAGTACAGTTACACTCATAATAACACTATCTAATAAATATACATTACATAGTACAGTTACACACATAATAACACTGTCTAATAAATATACATTACACAGTACAGTTACACACATAATAACACTATCTAATAAATATACATTACACAGTACAGTTACACACATAATAACACTATCTAATAAATATACATTACACAGTACAGTTACAGACATAATAACACTGTCTAATAAATATACATTACATAGTACAGTTACACACATAATAACACTGTCTAATAAATATACATTACACAGTACAGTTACACACATAATAACACTATCTAATAAATATACATTACATAGCACAGTTACACACATAATAACACTATATAATAAATATACATTACACAGTACAGTTACACTCATAATAACAGCATCTAATAAAAAAAGAATTAAATAGCAGCACTGCACAAAAAGTCATAAGTGCTCAAATATTTGAGGTCTCAGGTGTTAGAGGAAAAAAGGCAGGTAAAGGGATTTAATATAGACATACATATACATGTCTAAATATGTATATGTATGTATACATATATATATATATATATATATATATATATATATATGTGTGTACATATGTATTATGTAATTATATGTATATATATGTATTTACAGATTCAAAGAAAGGCGGTCTACTCTATAAAGTATCCATAAAAAATAACTGTTATTGTAGCAGATAAAAAACAACATACAGGAAGCTTCCAAGTTAGATCACAAAATGGGCGCAGCACATAGGCTAACGCGTTTCGGCTGGTTGCCGTAATCATAGCCTATAGTGCTGTACCTAAAACTCCAATTTAAAAGGTAGAAAAACTAACCCTAATTGGCTCTTGTTAAAATCATTAATTAATCAAACAAATTAACGCCGATCTTGTTTAACCATTTGCGTGCCTGCCATAACACACCTTTAAATAAAATAGTGGCACAAATCATTGCAGATGCGGAATAATAGACAACAGTTACTTATGTGATATCCAAAATAAATCTTTGTTTATTCTCTTGACATCACTTGTGCTAGCTACTAGTATAAGTACCCTTTATATTATTATTAGTAAGCACATGCAGATATCATGTATGCAATACTATTATGATGAGTAGAAGTTATATCACATTTCAAAACGTGCTTGGTATTAACCCCTTAGGGTCACAAAATGTTTGTAGTCATTGAACCAAGCCAATCATATATATTATCCTCATACATCAATTTTGCATATATACAGCAGAGGAAAATTATGCTTGTTCTAAAAAAAATCATTTTTAAAATCAAGAACGAACAACAGAAATAAAAGTTCACTCACTTTGGTGTGAGACACAAAAATAAAGAGGATAAAATGAACCTAGTTGGAACATCATGATTATAGTTAGAGACAGAGAAAAAGTATATGTATATAATTAGGTACTACACAGCTTTACTGATATTTACAATTATTTACAGGTGGAGAAAAAGATTTCCACTGAAATTGTAGTGTCAGAACAGACTCAGAAGCAGTTGAGACATACTAATACAAGTTTATGTCTATATCAATCATTCGAAAAGAATAATTAGTAATTAATATTATTAATAATAATAATATTAATGGGCAGAATAATGATAATAAGGACAAACCATAAGACTTGGTATGCAAAGCACCTTACTCCCAAGAATGAATCATGTCATATCTTGAGTTTAAGCCCCGTGAAAATCCAATAGATTTCACGCTTCGATAGAAACTTGTGCAAGTTCCCACCTCTCTTACTGCTAGATTACAAGTGTTGCAGTATGGCTTTTAACGCTTAAAAAAATGGCCATTCCAGCGTAATGGCCAGGAAGGAACGCATATTACGTGTCGTGTTGTAGGAGTTGAATCCACTCCTAGAAAGAATCTTCTAGGAGATAAGCAGATAGTACAACATTCTGATGTGTTCAAGGGGGTTCACGTTGTTACGGAATACAGTGCCCAATATAAGAAGATATGTGGGATCGTTAAGACTTTTCCCTCCTGGCAGCAGATGACCAACTAGCTGGGGTTGTGGAGAAGGGTATTCGATGTTCATTCAAAAGGAGTCATACTTTGGGGTCCATTTTGGCACCCACACAACTAAAAAGTGCTCCAAATACGAACAGCTCCTGGTTAAGACACGTAGGAATGTACAAATGTGGTAGCAGTAGGTGCAGACCCTGTGAATTTGTACAGGTCACAAAAAGTTTTGAATCAGCTATTAGTGGCAGAAGTTTTGATATCAAGTCATGCTTGAAATGCACCACCAATTATGTAATATATCTTAACAATTGTACTCAATGTAAATTGCAATATGTAGGTCTCACGTCGAGGGACATAAGATCTAGGATCAGGGAGCATCTATCCACTATAAACATAGGCAGGTCTTCTACCCCCTTGTTCAACACTTTGTGAAAGTACACAAACAGTAGTCTAAACTCCTTCAGGTGGTGTGCCATAGAGAGAGTAGTTCCACCTAAAACCTAGATTACCAGTTTTGCGCTAAACAGTGTGCGAAACTAACGCAAAAAAAGTTGCGTTATTTATCTCTCCATGGCGCAGCCATTACGAGTTAATGAAAAGCCTCCTTGTGCGTGTGATATGGTGGCGTTAAGCTCCATACCACACAAAATCCAAGGGTGCTATGACGTGCTCGTGCACGCTTTCCCACATAGACATCAATGGGGAGAGAGTGTCAGAAAAGTGCGGAAGTGAAGTGCGGAATGAAAAATCTCTGAAACGCAACTCCATTGATGTCTATGGGGAAAAAAAGTTGCGTTTAAACCTAACACCCTAACATAAACCCCAAGTCTAAACACCCCTAATCTGCAGTCCCTGACACCTAAATAAAGTTATTAACCCCTAATCTGCCGCTCCCGACATTGTCAACATAAATAAAAGTTATTAATCCATATTCCGCCGCTCCCCGACATCGCCAACACTATAATAAAGTTATTGACCCCTATTCCGCCGCTCCTCGACATCTCCAACACTATAACAAAGTTATTAACCCCTAATCCGCCGCTCCCCTACATCGCCAACACAATAATAAAGTTATTAACCCCTAATCCGCCGCTCCCCGACATCGCCACCACTATAATAAAGTTATTAACCTCTAAACCTCTGGCCTCCCACATCACCGCCACTAAATTAACCTATTAATCCCTAAACCACCGCCCCCCACATCGCAAAACACTAAATTAAACTATTAACCCCTAAACCTAACTCCCCCCTAACCTTAAATAAAATTACAATATAACTATATTGAAATAAATAAAAACCTAAAAAAAAAATAAACATAACATTAAACTATAAATTTACCTAACATAACTATTATAATAAAATAAAAAAAATCCTATTGGCTGTTGCAATCAGCCAATATGATTGAGCTTTCATCCTATTGGCTGATCCAATCAGCCAATATGATTGAGCTTGCATTCTATTGGCTATTCCAATCAGCCAATAGAATGCAAGCTCAATCCTATTGGCTGATTGGATCAGCCAATAGGATGAAAGCTCAATCCTATTGGCTGATTGCAACAGCCAATATGATTTTTTCAACCTTAATTCCTATTGGCTGATAGAAGTTTATCAGCCTATCGCAATGTAAGGGACACCATCTTGGATGACGTCATTTAAAGGGAAACTTCATTGTTTAGAAGACGTCGGAAGAAGAGGATGCTCCTCGCCGGATGTCTTGAAGATGGAGCCGCTCCGCGCCGGATGGATGAAGATTGAAGATGCCGTCTGGATGAAGACTTCTGCCGGCTTGGATGAAGACTTCGGCCCGCTTGAATGAAGACTTCTGCCGGCTTCGCTGAGGACTTCTGCCACTTCGTTGAGGATGGATGTCCGTTCTTCAAAAACTGTAAGTGGATCTTTGGGGGTTAGTGTTAGGTTTTTTTTAAGAGTTTATTGGGTGGGTTTTAATTTTAGATTGGGGACTTTGTGCGGAAAAAGAGCTAAATGCGCTTTTAAGGGCAATGCCCATACAAATGCCCTTTTCAGGGTAAGGGGGGGATTAGGTTTTTTTAGATAGGATTTTATTTGGGGGGGTTGGTTGTGTGGGTGGTGGGTTTTACTGTTGGGGGGGTGTTTGTATTTTTTTTTACAGGTAAAAGAGCTGATTTCTTTGGGGCAATGCCCCGCAAAAGGCCCTTTTAAGGGACATTGGTAGTTTATTGTAGACTAGGGTTTTTTTATTTTGGGGGGCTTTTTTATTTTAATAGGGCTATTAGATTAGATGTAATTAGTTTAAATATTTGATAATTTATTTTTATTTTGTGTAATTTAGTGTTTGTTTTTGTAACTTAGTGTTTTTTATTTTGTGTAACTTAGTGTTTGTTTGTTTTTGTAACTTAGTAATTTTTAATAGTAGATGTAAATAATTTGAGTAGGGTTAGGTTTTTAAATATTTAATATAGTTAATTTAATTGGTAGTTTAATGTAATTGTAGGATAATAGTTAGCGTAGGTTCATTAATAGTTTAATATAGTTTAATTTAATTCTAAAGGTTAGTTTAAATTTATTATAAGATAGGGATGAGTTAATATTTAATGTAAAGTTAGCAGGTTGTTAGGTTTAGGGGTTAATAGCTTAATTTAGTTTATGGCGATGTGGGGGGGGGGGGGTTTAGGGGTTAATAGGTTTAGTTAGAGGTAGTGATGAGAGGAGGCAGGGGTTTAGGGTTAATAACTTTATTTAGTTGCGGTGGGCTCTGGGAGCGGCAGGATAAGGGTTAATAACTTTATTTAGTTGCAGTGAGCTCTGGGAGCGGCAGGATAGGGGTTAATAACTTTATTTAGTTGCGGTGGGCTCTGGGAGCGGCGGATAAGGGTTAATAACTTTATTTAGTGGCGGTGGGCTCTGGGAGCGGCAGGATAAGGGTTAATAACTTTATTTAGTTGCAGTGAGCTCTGGGAGCGGCGGATAAGGGTTAATAACTTTATTTAGTTGCGGTGGGCTCTGGGAGCGGCAGGATAAGGGTTAATAACTTTATTTAGTGGCGGTGGGCTCTGGGAGCAGCGGGATAGAGGTGAAACATATTAGTATAGTGGCAGTGTTTAGTGTCAGGGTATAAATAAAGTTGGGAAAAAGCCAAATAGCAACGAGATCGATGACTGATAGTTAACAACAGTCCGCTGCTCATTGCCCCGTACTTGGTGCGTGGCTTTTTGACAGCTTTTTTTTTATAAATAAGGAGAGCGTATTCAGGTCCGCGGCCGCAATGTTAGGCGAGCGTATTGGTGCCGTCGAATGCAGCATAGTTGACGGCTTGATAAATATCCCTCTATGAGTTCAAATCAGCATGGTTTAATAGAAATAGATCATTTCAAACTAATCTAATTAGATTCTACAAGGAAGTAAGTAAAATATAGATAAAGGGGAATCAGTTGATCTGATATACTTGGATTTTTCAAAAGCGTTTGATACAGTGACACATAAGAGATTAATGTACAAAATTAAGGGACTGTGAATGGCTGAAAATGTTAGCTCATGGATAAATAACTGGATAAAAGACAGGTAGCAACAAGTAGTTGTAAATGGATCATACACAGATTGGACAAAGGTAATCAGTAGAGTCCCCCAGGGATAATTACTGGCCCTGTTCTTTTTAATATTTGTATTAATGACTTGGAGCAAGGCTTAAACAGCAACATCTCTATTTTTGCAGAAGACACAAAGTTGTGTAAGGTCATTAAGTCAAGGCAGCACGAACTTGTTTTACAAGGGGATCTACAAAAATTAGAAGATTGGGTAGGTAAATGGAAAATGAGATTTAATACTGGAAAATACAAGGTTCTACATTTTGGAAGTAAAAATAAGCAGGCAATCTATTATTTAAATGGGAATAGACTTAAAGGGACATGAAACCCACATTTTTTTCTTTCATGATTCAGACAGAGAATACAATTTTAAACAACTTTCTAATTTAATTCTATTATCTAATTTGTTTAATTTTCTTGGTATCATTTGTTGATGGAGCTGCAATGCACTAATGGTTTCTAACAGAACACATGGGTGAGCCAATCACAATCGATATATATATGCAGCCACCAATCAACAGCTAGAACCTATGTTATCTGCTGCTCCTGAGCTTACCTAGATAAACCTTTCAGCAAAGGATAACAAGAGAAGGAAGCTAATTAAATAATAGAAGTAAATTGGAAAGTTGTTTAAAATGGTATTCTCTATCTAAATCATGAGATAAAAATTTTGGGTTTCATGTCCCTTTAACCAAACAGATGAGGAATGGGATTTGGGAGTAGTAAAAGATAACAAGCTTAAGATAGGTGCACAATGCAGGGCAACAGCTTCTAAATTAAATTTTAAGACAGACATTGCAGACAGACATTGCAGACTTAGAAAAAGTTTAGAGAAGGGTCACACAGTTTATAAGGGGAATGGGGAATTCGAGCTATGGAGAGAGGCTAGCCAAACTGGGTCTGTTTTCTCTAGAAAAAAGCACTTGACAGGTAACATACGGCGAGATTACGAGTTTTGCGTTAGCCTTAAAAAGCAGCGTTGAGAGGTCCCAACGCTGCTTTTTATCTAACGCTGGTATTACAAGTTTGGCAGGTAGAGGCTCACCTCTCACTTTTCTTCCGCGACTTTTCCATACCACAAATCCCCTTACGTCAATTGCGTATCCTATCTTTTTAATGGGATTTGGCTAACGCTGGTATTACAAGTCTTGGAGAAAGTGAGCGGTAGAGCCTCTACCTCCAAGACTCCTACCGCATTTAAAAGTCAGTAGTTAAGAGTTTTATGGGCTAACGCCGGAACATAAGGCTCGTAACTACAGTGCTACAAAGTACACTAACACCCATAAACTACCTATGAACCCCTAAACCGAAGCCCCCCACATTGCAAACCCTATAATAAAATTATTTAACCCCTAATCTGCTGACCGGACTCCGCCGCCACCTACATTATACCTATGAACCCCTAATCTGCTGCCCCTAACATCGCCGACACCTACATTATATTTCTTAACCCCTAATCTGCCCCCCCAACGTCGCCGCCACCTACCTTCACTTATTAACCCCAATCTGCCGACGGACATCGCCGCCACTATAATAAATGTATTAACCCCTAAACCGCCGCACTCCCGCCTCGCAAACACTATAATAAATTGTATTAACCCCTAATCTGCCATCCCTAACATCGCCGCCACCTACCTACAATTATTAACCCCTAATCTCCTGCCCCCAACATCACCGCTACTATTATAAAGTTATTAACCCCTAAACCTAAGTCTAACCCTAACCCTAACACCCCCCTAAGTTAAATATAATTTAAATACATCTAAATAAAATTACTACAATTAAATAAATTAATCCTATTTAAAACTAAATACTTACCTGTAAAATAAACCCTAATATAGCTACAATATAACTAATAGTTACATTGTAGCTATTTTAGATTTATATTTATTTTACAGGCAACTTTGTATTTATTTTAACTAGGTACAATAGCTATTAAATAGTTAATAACTATTTAATAGCTACCTAGTTAATTACAAAATTACCTGTAAAATAAATCCTAACCTAAGTTACAAATACACCGAACACTACACTATCAATAAATTAATTAAATAAATTAAATACAATTATCTAAAATAAAATACAATTAAATAAACTAAACTATATTACAAAAACAAACAAACACTAAATTACAAAAAATAAAAAATATTACAAGAATTTTAATCTAATTACACATAATCTAAGCCCCCTAATAAAATAAAAAAGCCCCCCAAAATAATAAAATTCCCTATCCTAAACTAAATTACAAAGTAATAAGCTCTTTTACCTGTAAAAAAACCCCAAATACAATACCCCCCAACATTACAACCCACCACCCACACACCCCTACTCTAAAACCCACCCGATCCCCCCTTAAAAAACCTAACACTACCCCATTGAAGATCACCCTACCTTGAGCTGTGTTCACCCAGCCGGGCACCGATGGGCCAGAAGAGGACATCCGGACCGGCAGAAGTCTTCATCCGATTGGGGCAGAAGAGGTCCTCCATCCAGCAGAAGTCTTCATCCAAGTGGCATCTTCTATCTTCAATCAATCGGAGCGGAGCGGGTCCATCTTCTATCCAGCCGATGCAGAGCCATCCTCTTCTTCTGATGTCCTAACGAAGAATGAGGGTTCCTTTAAATTACGTTATCCAAGATGGCATCCCTCGAATTCTGATTAGCTGATTAAGGTAGGAAAATTCCTATTGGTTAATTTAATTAGCCAATCAGATTGAAGTTCAATCCGATTGGTTGTTTGGATCATCCAATAGAATGCGAGGTCAAATATAATCCTATCAGCCAATCGGAATTCGAGGGACGCCATCTTGGATGACGTCATTTAAAGGAACCCTCATTCTTCGTTAGGACATCGGAAGAAGAGGATGGCTCTGCGTCGGCTGGATAGAAGATGGACCCGCTCCGCTCTGATTGATTGAAGATAGAAGATGCCGCTTGGATGAAGACTTCTGCTGGATGGAGGACCTCTTCTGCCCCAATCGGATGAAGACTTCTGCCAGTCCGGATGTCCTCTTCTGGCCCATCGGTGCCCGGCTGGGTGAACACGGCTCAAGGTAGGGTGATCTTCAATGGGGTAGTGTTAGGTTTTTTAAGGGGGGATCGGGTGGGTTTTAGAGTAGGGGTGTGTGGGTGGTGGGTTGTAATGTTGGGGGGGGTATTGTATTTGTTTTTTTTACAGGTAAAAGAGCTTATTACTTTGGGGCAATGCCCCGCAAAAAGCCCTTTAAGGGCTGGTAAAAGAGCTTATTACTTTGTAATTTAGTTTAGGATAGGGAATTTTATTATTTTGGTTTTTTTTTTATTTTATTAGGGGGCTTAGATTAGGTGTAATTAGATTAAAATTCTTGTAATATTTTTTTATTTTTTGTAATTTAGTGTTTGTTTTTTGTAATATAGTTTAGTTTATTTAATTGTATTTTATTTTAGATAATTGTATTTAATTTATTTAATTAATTTATTGATAGTGTAGTGTTAGGTGTATTTGTAACTTAGGTTAGGATTTGTTTTACAGGTAATTTTGTAATTATTTTAACTAGGTAGCTATTAAATAGTTATTAACTATTTAATAGCTATTGTACCTAGTTAAATTAAATACAAAGTTGCCTGTAAAATAAATATAAATCCTAAAATAGCTACAATGTAACTATTAGTTATATTGTAGCTATATTAGGGTTTATTTTAAAGGTAAATATTTTGTTTTAAATAGGATTAATTTATTTAATTATAGTAATTTTATTTAGATGTATTTAAATTATATTTAACTTAGGGGGTGTTAGGGTTAGACTTAGGTTTAGGGGTTAATAACTTTATTATAGTAGCGGCGACATTGGGTGCGGGAGATTAGGGGTTAATAATTGTAGGTAGGTGGCGGCGATGTTGGGGGGGCAGATTAGGGGTTAATAAAATTTACTATAGTGTTTGCGAGGCGGGAGTGCGTCGGTTTAGGGGTTAATACATTTATTATAGTGGCGGCGATGTCCGGTCTGCAGATTAGGGGTTAATAAGTGTAAATAGGTGGCGGCGACATTGGGGGCGGCAGAGTAGGGGTTAATAAATATAATGTAGGGTTCAGAGATGTTGGGGGCAGTAGGGGGTTCATAGGGATAATGTAGGTGGCGGCGGTGTCCGGAGCGGCAGATTAGGGGTTAATAATATAATGTAGGTGTCGGCGATAGCGGGGGCGGGAGATTAGGGGTTAATAAGTGTAAGATTAGGGGAGTTTAGACTCGGGGTTCATGTTAGGGTGTTAGGTGCAGACATAACTTTTATTTCCCTATAGGAAACAATGGGGCTGCGTTAGAAGCTGGACGCTGCTTTTTTGCAGGTGTTAAAATTTTTTCCAGCCAGCTCAGCCCCATTATTTCCTATGGGGAAATCGTGCATGAGCACGTTTAGCCAGCTTATCGCTGACTTAAGCAACGCTGGTATTACAGGTATAAGTGGAGTTAAATTTGCTCAACGCTCACTTTTCTGAGGCTAACGCAGCCATTCAGAAAACTTGTAATACCAGCGTTGGCTTAAGTGAGCGCTGGAAAAAAACCGCTTGTTAGCCTCGCAAGTTTTTACCAACAAAACTTGTAATCTAGGCAATAATTTCTTTATATAAATATATTTAGGGACCATATACAGAGATGGCAGAAGCTCTGTTTATTTCAAGAAAATTGTTTCTGACAAGAGGTCACAATTTAAGGCTGGAGGAAAGGAGATTTAATCTCCAGCAACATAAATGTTTTTTCACTGTAAGAGCAATTAAATTGTGGAACTCATTACCTAAGCAGGTAGTAAATGCCAATACCTTAAATACATTTAAAATTGTTTAGATACATTTTTGGCTAGAAACAGTATTCAGGGATATGATTACTTGGGGTCAATTTATCAAGCTCCGTACGGAGCTTGATGCCCCATATTTCTGCTCCATAACCTGCCCGCCTGCTCTGAGGCGGCGGACAGAAATCAACCCGATCGGATATTGGCTGTGAATCTGCAAGGGGTGGTATTGCACCAGCAGTTCACAAGAAATGCTGTCTGCATTTATCGATTTGCAGCAGACATGTTACATTGTATCATGTCCGCTTGCACATTAGTAAATTGACCCCCTTGTGTTAAATGGGTCACCTTTTTAATGGGATTTAAGCACAACTGGATCTTTTTTGTAAATATATTAAGTAAATGGTCTTTTTTTAACCTCATTAACTATGTTACTATGTTACATACGTATACTTATATAGACATACAGTATATATAAGTGCATTGGAGCCCTTTGCAGTAAAGTAGAGGAAAACATGTAAAAGAAAGTGTGGGGGGGGGGGGTGTTTGGGGTCTTTTTCATTATTTTTTTCTCCATTGACTTCTTTGAAAGCGCACACAATATTTTAAGTTCGGCTTTTTGAGCTCTTCGGGTTAGCGCACAAGTGAAAACAGTTTACTTTCAATTCATAATTTAATGCATCAGCAAGAACAGATATTGTATTTTTTTTACATTTGGGGCACTTTCGAAAAGTGCCTTAAATGCCCTCAAAATAGACAGCATTACTGTATAGTTTTTCAATTAAAAAAAACATAATTTATGCTTACCTGATAAATTCCTTTCTTCTGTTGTGTGATCAGTCCACGGGTCATCATTACTTCTGGGATATTATCTGCTCCCCTACAGGAAGTGCAAGAGGATTCACCCAGCAGAGTTGCTATATAGCTCCTCCCCTCTACGTCACCTCCAGTCATTCGACCAAAGACCAACGAGAAAGGAGAAACCAAGGGTGTAGTGGTGACTGAATTATAATTTAAAAAATATGCACCTGCCTTAAAAACAGGGCGGGCCGTGGACTGATCACACAACAGAAGAAAGGAATTTATCAGGTAAGCATAAATTATGTTTTCTTCTGTTATGTGTGATCAGTCCACGGGTCATCATTACTTCTGGGATACCAATACCAAAGCAAAAGTACACGGATGACGGGAGGGATAGGCAGGCTCATTATACAGAAGGAACCACTGCCTGAAGAACCTTTCTCCCAAAAATAGCCTCCGAAGAAGCAAAAGTGTCAAATTTGTAAAATTTGGAAAAAGTATGAAGCGAAGACCAAGTTGCAGCCTTGCAAATCTGTTCAACAGAGGCCTCATTCTTAAAGGCCCAAGTGGAAGCCACAGCTCTAGTGGAATGAGCTGTAATTCTTTCAGGAGGCTGCTGTCCAGCAGTCTCGTAGGCTAAACGTATTATGCTACGAAGCCAAAAAGAGAGAGAGGTAGCAGAAGCTTTTTGACCTCTCCTCTGTCCAGAATAAACGACAAACAGGGAAGAAGTTTGGCGAAAATCTTTAGTTGCCTGCAAGTAGAACTTGAGGGCACGAACTACATCCAGATTGTGTAGAAGACGTTTCTTCTTTGAAGAAGGATTTGGACACAAGGATGGAACAACAATCTCTTGATTGATATTCCTGTTAGTGACTACCTTAGGTAAGAACCCAGGTTTAGTACGCAGAACTACCTTGTCTGAGTGAAAGATCAGATAAGGAGAATCACAATGTAGGGCTGATAACTCAGAGACTCTTCGAGCCGAGGAAATAGCCATTAAAAATAGAACTTTCCAAGATAACAATTTTATATCAATGGAATGAAGGGGTTCAAACGGAACACCCTGTAAAACGTTAAGAACTAAGTTTAAACTCCATGGCGGAGCAACAGTTTTAAACACAGGCTTGATCCTAGTTAAAGCCTGACAAAAGGCTTGGATGTCTGAATTTTCTGACAGACGCCTGTGAAACAAGATGGACAGAGCTGAAATCTGTCCCTTTAATGAGCTAGCCGATAAACCCTTTTCTAAACCTTCTTGTAGAAAAGACAATATCCTAGGAATCCTAACCTTACTCCAGGAGTAATCTTTGGATTCACACCAGTATAGGTATTTACGCCATATTTTATGGTAAATCTTTCTGGTAACAGGCTTCCTAGCCTGTATCAGGGTATCAATAACCGACTCAGAAAAACCACGTTTTGATAAAATCAAGCGTTCAATTTCCAAGCAGTCAGCTTCAGAGAAGTTAGACTTTGATGTTTGAATGGACCCTGAATCAGAAGGTCCTGTCTTAGAGGTAGAGACCAAGGCGGACAGGATGACATGTCCACTAGATCTGCATACCAAGTCCTGCGCGGCCATGCAGGCGCTATTAGAATCACTGATGCTTTCTCCTGTTTGATTTTGGCAATCAATCGAGGAAGCAGCGGGAAGGGTGGAAACACATAAGCCATCCTGAAGTTCCAAGGTGCTGTCAAAGCATCTATCAGAACCGCTCCCGGATCCCTGGATCTGGATCCGTAGCGAGGAAGTTTGGCGTTCTGGCGAGACGCCATGAGATCTATCTCTGGTTTGCCCCAACGTTGAAGTATTTGGGCAAAGACCTCCGGATGAAGTTCCCACTCCCCCGGATGAAGAGTCTGGCGACTCAAGAAATCCGCCTCCCAGTTCTCCACTCCCGGGATGTGGATTGCTGACAGATGGCAAGAGTGAGACTCTGCCCAGCGAATTATCTTTGATACTTCTATCATTGCTAGGGAGCTTCTTGTCCCTCCTTGATGGTTGATGTAAGCTACAGTCGTGATGTTGTCCGACTGAAACCTGATGAACCCCCGAGTCTTTAACTGGGGCCAAGCTAGAAGGGCATTGAGAACTGCTCTCAATTCCAGAATGTTTATTGGCAGGAGACTTTCCTCCTGACTCCATTGTCCCTGAGCCTTCAGAGAATTCCAGACAGCGCCCCAACCTAGAAGGCTGGCGTCTGTTGTTACAATTGTCCAGTCCGGCCTGCTGAACGGTATCCCCCTGGACAGATGTGGCCGAGAAAGCCACCATAGAAGAGAGTTTCTGGTCTCTTGATCCAGATTCAGAGTGGGGGACAAATCTGAGTAATCCCCATTCCACTGACTCAGCATGCACAATTGCAGCGGTCTGAGATGTAGGCGTGCAAAGGGAACTATGTCCATTGCTGCTACCATTAAGCCGATCACCTCCATGCATTGAGCTACTGACGGGAGTTGAATGGAATGAAGGACACGGCATGCATTTAGAAGCTTTGTTAATCTGTCTTCTGTCAGATAAATCTTCATTTCTACAGAATCTATAAGAGTCCCCAAGAATGGAACTCTTGTGAGAGGAAAGAGAGAACTCTTCTTTTCGTTCACTTTCCATCCGTGCGACCTTAGAAATGCCAGAACTAACTCTGTATGAGACTTGGCAGTTTGAAAGCTTGAAGCTTGTATCAGAATGTCGTCTAGGTACGGAGCTACCGAAATTCCTCGCGGTCTTAGTACCGCCAGAAGGGCACCCAGAACCTTTGTAAAGATTCTTGGAGCCGTAGCCAATCCGAATGGAAGGGCTACAAACTGGTAATGCCTGTTTAAGAAGGCAAACCTTAGATACCGGTAATGATCTTTGTGAATCGGTATGTGAAGGTAAGCATCCTTTAAATCCACTGTGGTCATGTACTGACCCTCTTGGATCATGGGTAAGATTGTCCGAATAGTTTCCATTTTGAACGATGGAACTCTTAGGAATTTGTTTAGGATCTTTAAATCCAAGATTGGCCTGAAAGTTCCCTCTTTTTTGGGAACCACAAACAGGTTTGAGTAAAACCCTTGTCCTTGTTCCGACCGCGGAACCGGATGGATCACTCCCATTAATAATAGATCTTGTACACAGCGTAGAAACGCGTCTTTCTTTATTTGGTTTGTTGACAACCTTGACAGATGAAATCTCCCTCTTGGGGGAGAGGATTTGAAGTCTAGAAGGTATCCCTGAGATATGATCTCTAGCGCCCAGGGATCCTGGACATCTCTTGCCCAAGCCTGGGCGAAGAGAGAGAGTCTGCCCCCCACTAGATCCGGTCCCGGATCGGGGGCCCTCGGTTCATGCTGTCTTTGGGACAGCAGCAGGTTTACTGGCCTGCTTGCCCTTGTTCCAGGACTGGTTAGGCTTCCAGCCTTGTCTGTAACGAGCAACAGCTCCTCCCTGTTTTGGTGCAGTGGAAGTTGGCGCTGCTCCTGCTTTGAAATTCCGAAAGGGACGAAAATTAGACTGTCTAGCCTTAGCTTTGGCTTTGTCTTGAGGTAGAGCGTGGCCCTTACCTCCTGTAATGTCAGCAATAATTTCTTTCAAACCGGGCCCAAATAAAGTTTGCCCCTTGAAAGGTATACTAAGTAATTTGGACTTAGAAGTTACATCAGCCGACCAGGATTTTAGCCACAGCGCCCTGCGTGCCTGAATGGCGAATCCTGAATTCTTAGCCGTAAGTTTGGTTAAATGTACTACGGCCTCCGAAATGAATGAATTAGTTAGTTTAAGGACTCTAAGCCTGTCCGTAATGTCGTCCAGCGTAGCTGAACTAAGGTTCTCTTCCAGAGACTCAATCCAAAATGCTGCCGCAGCCGTGATCGGCGCGATGCATGCAAGGGGTTGTAATATAAAACCTTGTTGAATAAACATTTTCTTAAGGTAACCCTCTAATTTTTTATCCATAGGATCTGAAAAAGCACAGCTATCCTCCACCGGGATAGTGGTACGCTTAGCTAAAGTAGAAACTGCTCCCTCCACCTTAGGGACCGTTTGCCATAAGTCCCGTGTGGTGGCGTCTATTGGAAACATCTTTCTAAATATTGGAGGGGGTGAGAACGGCACACCGGGTCTATCCCACTCCTTAGTAACAAGTTCAGTTAATCTCTTAGGTATAGGAAAAACGTCAGTACTCGCCGGTAGCGCAAAGTATTTATCCAACCTACACATTTTCTCTGGTATTGCAACAGCGTTACAATCGTTGAGAGCTGCTAAGACCTCCCCTAGTAATACACGGAGGTTTTCCAATTTAAATTTAAAATTTGAAATATCTGAATCCAATCTGTTTGGATCAGAACCGTCACCTACAGAATGAAGCTCTCCGTCCTCATGCTCTGCAAGCTGTGACGCAGTATCAGACATGGCCCTAGAATTATCAGCGCACTCTGTTCTCACCCCAGAGTGATCACGCTTGCCTCTTAGTTCTGGTAATTTAGCCAAAACTTCAGTCATAACAGTAGCCATATCTTGTAATGTTATCTGTAATGGCTGCCCAGATGTACTAGGCGCCATAATATCACGCACCTCCCGGGCGGGAGATGCAGGTACTGACACGTGAGGCGAGTTAGTCGGCATAACTCTCCCCTCGCTGTTTGGTGAAATTTGTTCAATTTGTACAGATTGGCTTTTATTTAAGGTAGCATCAATACAGTTAGTACATAAATTTCTATTGGGCTCCACCTTGGCATTGGAACAAATGACACAGGTATCTTCCTCTGAATCAGACATGTTTAACACACTAGCAATAAACATGCAACTCGGTTACAATTTTATTTAATAAAAACGTACTGTGCCTCAAGAAGCACTAAACGATTAAATGACAGTTGAAATAATGAACTGAAAAACAGTTATAGCATCACTCTTAACAAACAACACAACTTTTTAGCAAAGGTTTGTTCCCATTAGTAAAATAACACTAATTAAATTTTAAACAACGTTTTAAATCACAGTCACTATATAAGTCTCACAGCTCTGCTGAGAGAATCTACCTCCCTTCAAAGAAGTTTGAAGACCCCTGAGTTCTGTTAGAGATGAACCGGATCATGCAGAAAAACTGACTGGAAATTTTTGATGCGTAGCAAAGAGCGCCAAAAACGGCCCCTCCCTCTCACACACAGCAGTGAGAGAGAAACGAAACTGTCATAATTAACACAAGCAAACTGCCAAGTGGAAAATAATGCCCAAATACTTATTCACTCAGTACCTCATTAATGCAAACGATTCTACATTCCAGCAAAAACGTTTAACATGAAAAATACCTAATAAAAGGTTTAATGTACTTTTACAGAGTAATTCGGGTGAAATACCATACCCAGAATACTAAAGTGTAGAGTATACATACATGTTCATTATAACGGTATGGCAGGATTTTTTCATCAATTCCATTCAGAAAATAACAACTGCGACATACCTCAATGCAGATTCAACTGCCCGCTGTCCCCTGATCTGAAGCTTTTACCTCCCTCAGATGGCCGAGAAACAGCAATATGATCTTAACTACTCCGGTTAAAATCATAAGAAAAACTCTGGTAGATTCTTCTTCAAACTCTGCCAGAGAGGTAATAACACGCTCCGGTGCTATTGTAAAATAACAAACTTTTGATTGAAGTTCTAAAAACTAAGTATAATCACCATAGTCCTCTCACACCTCCTATCTAGTCTTTGGGTGCAAGAGAATGACTGGAGGTGACGTAGAGGGGAGGAGCTATATAGCAACTCTGCTGGGTGAATCCTCTTGCACTTCCTGTAGGGGAGCAGATAATATCCCAGAAGTAATGATGACCCGTGGACTGATCACACATAACAGAAGAAAAATGTAGCTTTTTTTAATTAAAAATAACTGCACTAGGCAGTATTTTGTGCTAAAGTTGATGGGAGTGGGGTGTTAGAATAAAAACGGCACTGAAAAGTGCCTTTACATTGCGGTCTATGGGAACTGTGTGTTCCCATAAACTGCAATGTAAATATATATGTACAGTATATGATTATATACATATATATATTTAAAAATGCTGCCATTGCTGTGCTACTTATCGCCTTCGCTATGTGAGGTTCTGATGCCATCTGTGTCCCATAGGAGCCTATGGAAACGCACTCTGATGTTCTCATTGCAATTTACTTGTAATACTAGCACACATTATCATGAACTACTAATATAGCGCTCCACTTGTAATTTGGCCCTTCGATAATTATTTACCATTTTCAATTGTTTTAACTAAAATCATCTTTATTATTTATTAAAAGTTACATTTCAATGTTGAGGTTTATTTTCCATATATATATATATATATATATATATATATATATATATATATATATATATATATATATATATATATACAGTGGATATAAAAACGTCTACACACCCCTGTTAAAATGGCAGGTTTCTGTGTAAAAAAATGAGACAAAGATAAATTATTTCAGAACTTTTTCCACCTTTAATGTGACCTATAAACTATACAACTCAATTAAAAAACAAACTGAGGAAAAATCAGGGGACTGTGTATGGTTATAATCTCAGCAAACGTTATGCAGGGTAAATACCAGTGGACTGGGGACATTAATGTATAACCGGGCTCTGTGATGTTTTCAGTCTCATATTAGTCACATGCTCAGCAGGCTACTGTTAGCGAGAGTATTTACTACACAGCGGAAGCGTGGCCTTGCTGACAGAGGTTACTGCCTCTGGTAAATTATACTTACGTTATGTTTGTAATATCTCATTGAGCTATGGGGCACTTAGGGGTATTTCATGCCTTTTTAAATAACACATCTCTGGCCCACAGTATCTTAGAAGGTAAACAAAGCATAGAAGTCTAGCCTACATTTGATTCCTGATATGCGACCCACGGCCGGGGATCTGAAAGGTAGAATGGGTTATGCAGACTTTGAAAGTGACATCCTAAAACAAACACTTATTAGAAACCAGCCACTATAAGCACTCTGTTGATCAATCTAAGCCAGCAAATATGAAGAGGTGATGGCTTCACATAGCATTGAATATGGTATATTTCATAGGAGTATAACATCTCTGCTTTTGCCTTATTAGTTTAGATACAACACTCCGCTTTCAGGCTTAGACGTTCTCACTCTTTCACACCCATTAATTAGCGATGACGCCTTCTCATAGAGTGCTGAATATTGAGGGCTCGCCAGAGGTATGTGCAGACTACCTCAATCTCCTATCTATAAATAAAACATTTTATTTCCGTGCTAGCGCACTCACACATTTATATCCCCCATAGACTACCGTTATTCCATCTGCAATATATGCGAGGCGCTGTGCACACGAGCAACTGACATATTATTATTGAGCTCAATTTTGACCTATAACCTATACCATCCTTTCCCCTTAAATCTTACTCCTACACATCCCCAAAGCAGTATAGCTAATCTTCCACATTAAAAGGGCTTATACCAAATTAATTATATCTCTGTTACTCATGTTATTGTTATGATTGTTACTCATGTTGTTGTTGTTATGAATGTTATGGCCATTAATAATCCCTAGTTATGGACATATATATATTACAACAGGTTCAGGAGTGACCTTTCTATATAGAAGGGATGGAAAAAGAAAAAAAAAGAGGATTATTACTATGTATATTGTAAATTATCAAGCATGATGTGAATATTTGTTGTGTATGATGATTATGTTGTTATCATGCTCTCTTATATTGTCCTCAATAAAAACATTAAAAATAAAAAAAAAATCACATGCTGTAAAAAAAAAAAAAAAAAAAAAAAACACAAACTGAAATCTTTTAGGTAAAGGGAAATAAAAATAAAAAAATGAAATAATATGGTTGCATAAGTGTGCACACCCTCAAACTAATACTTTATTGAAGCACCTTTTGATTTTATTACAGCACTCAGTCTTTTTGGGTATGAGTCTATCTGCATGGCACATCTTGACCTGGCAAGATTTGCCCACTCTTCTTTGCAAAAACACTCCAAATCTGTCAGATTGTGATGGCATCTCCTGTGCACTCTTCAGATCACCCCCACAGATTTTTGATTGGATTCAGATCTGGGCTCTGACTGGGCCATTCCAAAACTTTAATCATCTTCTGGTGAAGCCATTCCTTTGTTGATTTGGATGTATGCTTTGGGTCGTTGTCATGCTGAAATATGAAGTTCCTCTTCATGTTCAGCTTTCTAGCAGAAGCCTGAAGGTTTTGTGCCAATATTGTCTGGTATTTGGAACTGTTCATAATTCCCTCTAGCCTAACTAAGGCCCCAGTTCCAGCTGAAGAAAAACAGCCCCAAAGCATGATGCTGCCACCACCATGCTTCACTGTGGGTATGGTGTTCTTGGTGATGTGCAGTGTTGTTTTTGCGCCAAACGTATCTTTTGGAATTATTGCCAAAAAGTTCAACCTTGGTTTCATCAGACCAGAACACTTTTTCTCACATGCTTTTGGGAGACTTCAGATGTGTTTTTGCTCAATTTAGATGGGCTTGGATGTTTTTCTTCGTAAGAAAAGACTTCCGTCTTGCCGTCTACCCCAAAGCCCAAATATATGAAGAATACGGGAGATTGTTGTCACATGTACTACACAGCCAGTACTTGCCAGATATTCCTGCAGCTCCTTTAATGTTGCTGTAGGCTTCTTGGTATCCTCCCAGACCAGTTTTCTTCTTTTCATCAATTTTGGAGGGACATCCAGTTCTTGGTAATGTCACTGTTGTGCCATATTTACTTCACTTGATGATGACTGTCTTCACTGTGTTCCATAGTATATTTAATGTCTTGGAAATTCTTTTGTACCCTTCTCCTGAATGATACCTTTTAACAATGAGATCCCTCTGATGCTTTGGAAGCTCTCTGCGGACCATGGCTCTTGTGTAGGACGCGACTAAGAAAATGTCAGGAAAGACCAACTAGAGCAGCTGAACTTTATTCAGCGTTAATCAGAGGCACTTTAAATTATGGCAGGTGTGTGATGACTCCTATTTAACATGATTTTGAATGTGATTGCTTAATTCTGAACACAGCTACATCCCCAGTAATAAGGGTGTGCACACTTATGCAACCACATTATTTTAGTTTTTTTTTTTACTTCCCTCCACCTTCCCTCCACCTTAAAGATTTCAGTTTGTTTTTCAATTGCGTTGTGTAGTTTATAGGTCACATTAAAGGTGGAAAAAGTTCTGAAATGATTTATCTTTGTCTAATATTTTTACATCACAGAAACCTGACATTTTAACAAGGGTGTGTAGAATTTTTATATCCTATATATATATATATATATATATATATATATATATATATATATATATATATATATATATATATATATATATATATATATATATATATATATATATATATATATATATATATATATATATATATATATATATATATATAACAAAAAAAATCATTACAATTATGGGGGAGATAAAAAACTGAGATTAAAATCCTCCATGTCTCAAAATTAAATCAATTCAAATATTTGCATAGGGAATTAGCACATCTAGGCAAGATTCCCTGCTTGCTTTTTCCCAGACATACTCCATATACAATGTTACCAATGCACAAGAGAATTCTGGGTAAGATATGCAAATTAGATATGCAAATTCTCAGTTTTTTGCTTTAAATACTGTTTTAACAAAGCGATCCTTTTAACAGGATTATTGCAGCAATCCAGAAATCACTCACTAGACAGCCTGTTTTGTTCTTTTTAGAACTCATCAGTAGGAGATAGATTTCTGGTTGCTGCATTGGTAAAGCTACTTTCAGGGTTAAAGCAAAATTCATTAAAATTATGGGGGCGATAAAAAACTGAGATTAAAATCCTCCATGTCTCAAAATTAAATCAATTTAAATATTTGCATAGGGAATTAGCACATCTAGGCAAGATTCCCCGCTTGCTTTTTCCCAGAAAAACTCCATATACAATGTTACCAATGCACAAGAGAATTCTGGGTAAGATATGCAAATTCTAATTTTTATTTGCTTCAAATACTGTTTTAACACAGCGATCCTTTTAACAGGATAATTGCAGCAATCCAGAAATCACTCACTAGACAGCCTGTTTCGTTCTTTTTGGAACTCATCAGTAGGAGATAGATTTCTGGTTGCTGCATTGGTAAAGCTACTTTCAGGGTTAAAGAAAAATTCATTAAAATTATGGGGGAGATAAAAAACTGAGATTAAAATCCTCCATGTCTCAAAATTAAATCAATGTAAATATTTGCATAGGGAATTAGCACATCTAGACAAGATTCCCCACTTGCTTTTTCCTAGAAAAACCCCATGTACAATGTTACCAATGCACAAGAGAATTCTGGGTAAGATATGCAAATTAGATATGCAAATTCTCAGTTTTTCTTTATATATATATATATATATATATATATATATATATATATATATATATATATATATATATATATATATATATATATACCATAATCTAGCCCTAATTGTGGCTGTGCTAAATTTGTCTGTTTATTTTTGTGCATCTCCATATGGTTGTGTCTGAGTTGTCACATATTTTCAGTCATTCATGTTGTGTCTGTGTAGAAGCGGCAGGAATAATTGACTGTTCCGCTGACTGAGAATGAGAAATGTAAACTTGTATCAGGGACAGACTATAATAATCTCACATGCAAAGGCAATAATCAACTTTAAGTGTTGCTGGATCTTCTAGCAATATCAAATCTGAAAATGCAATTACAGAATGTTTTCTTGTAAACAAATAACAGGTGGATCTGAAATCTGGTATAACAATTGTCTATTTGCTTAATTTCTATTTGTTTATTTTGTTTCGTATGGAACGCGACATAACGAGAATTAATTATCTCGAATTGTACCACCAGAATTTCTATAGATTTTTCCATAAGTCAGAGTGTTGCATGTGTAAACTGCTTATATCACTCTATTCCAATCCATTAGAAGCCCGGTATGAAATGCACAGTAGGGTTTCTAATTCAAAACCATTATTATCCACTTTAATTGTCCCCTTCAAGGGACATTTTAAGGAATAGTTTGGTCAAAATTAAACTTTCGTGCTTCAGATAGAGCAGCAATTTTAAGTCACTTTCTAATTTACTCCTATTATCAATTTTTCTTCGTTCTCTTGCAATCTTTCGGCTACATTACGAGTCTTGCGTTATGAGTAAAAAAGCAGCGTTAAGGCTCATAACGCTGCTTTTTTACTTCTGCCGGTATTACGAGCTTGTCCTGGGAGGCCAAAAAGTGAGCGGTACACCCTACCCCGTCAAGATTTGTACCGCATTTTAAAGTCAGTAGTTATGAGTTTTATACTACAACGCTGTAGCATAAAACTCATAACTAAAGTGCTAAAAAGTACACTAACACCCATAAACTACCTATTAACCCCTAAACCGAGGCCCTCCCACATTGCAAACACTAAAATTAAATTATTAACCCCTAATCTGCTGCTCCGGACATCGCCGCCACTACAGGGAGTGCAGAATTATTAGGCAAATGAGTATTTTGACCACATCATCCTCTTTATGCATGTTGTCTTACTCCAAGCTGTATAGGCTTGAAAGCCTACTACCAATTAAGCATATTAGGTGATGTGCATCTCTGTAATGAGAAGGGGTGTGGTCTAATGACATCAACACCCTATATCAGGTGTGCATAATTATTAGGCAACTTCCTTTCCTTTGGCAAAATGGGTCAAAAGAAGGACTTGACAGGCTCAGAAAAGTCAAAAATAGTGAGATATCTTGCAGAGGGATGCAGCACTCTTAAAATTGCAAAGCTTCTGAAGCATGATCATCGAACAATCAAGCGTTTCATTCAAAATAGTCAACAGGGTCGCAAGAAACGTGTGGAAAAACCAAGGCGCAAAATAACTGCCCATGAACTGAGAAAAGTCAAGCGTGCAGCTGCCAAGATGCCACTTGCCACCAGTTTGGCCATATTTCAGAGCTGCAACATCACTGGAGTGCCCAAAAGCACAAGGTGTGCAATACTCAGAGACATGGCCAAGGTAAGAAAGGCTGAAAGACGACCACCACTGAACAAGACACACAAGCTGAAACGTCAAGACTGGGCCAAGAAATATCTCAAGACTGATTTTTCTAAGGTTTTATGGACTGATGAAATGAGAGTGAGTCTTGATGGGCCACATGGATGGGCCCGTGGCTGGATTGGTAAAGGGCAGAGAGCTCCAGTCCGACTCAGACGCCAGCAAGGTGGAGGTGGAGTACTGGTTTGGGCTGGTATCATCAAAGATGAGCTTGTGGGGCCTTTTCGGGTTGAGGATGGAGTCAAGCTCAACTCCCAGTCCTACTGCCAGTTTCTGGAAGACACCTTCTTCAAGCAGTGGTACAGGAAAAAGTCTGCATCCTTCAAGAAAAACATGATTTTCATGCAGGACAATGCTCCATCACACGCGCCCAAGTACTCCACAGCGTGGCTGGCAAGAAAGGGTATAAAAGAAGAAAATCTAATGACATGGCCTCCTTGTTCACCTGATCTGAACCCCATTGAGAACCTGCGGTCATCATCAAATGTGAGATTTACAAGGAGGGAAAACAGTACACCTCTCTGAACAGTGTCTGGGAGGCTGTGGTTGCTGCTGCACGCAATGTTGATGGTGAACAGATCAAAACACTGACAGAATCCATGGATGGCAGGCTTTTGAGTGTCCTTGCAAAGAAAGGTGGCTATATTGGTCACTGATTTGTTTTTGTTTTGTTTTTGAATGTCAGAAATGTATATTTGTGAATGTTGAGATGTTATATTGGTTTCACTGGTAAAAATAAATAATTGAAATGGGTATATATTTGTTTTTTGTTAAGTTGCCTAATAATTATGCACAGTAATAGTCACCTGTACACACAGATATCCCCCTAAAATAGCTATAACTAAAAACAAACTAAAAACTACTTCCAAAACTATTCAGCTTTGATATTAATGAGTTTTTTGGGTTCATTGAGAACATGGTTGTTGTTCAATAATAAAATTAATCCTCAAAAATACAACTTGCCTAATAATTCTGCACTCCCTGTATAATAAACATATTAACCCCTAAACCTCCGCACTCCTGCCTCACAAATATTAGTTAAATATTAGTAACCCCTAATCTGCTGTCCCTAACATCACCGCCACCTACCTCCATTTATTAACCTCTAATCTGCCACCCCCAACACATGCAAAGGCAATAATCAACTTTAAGTGTTGCTAGATCTTCTAGTGATATCAAATATGAAAATGCAATTACAGAATGTTTTCTTGTAAACAAATAACAGGTGGATCTGAAATCTGGTATAACAATTGTCTATTTGCTTAATTTCTATTTGTTTATTTTGTTTCGTATGGAATGCGACTTAGCGAGAATTAATTATCTCGAATTGTACCACCAGAATTTCTATAGATTTTTCCATAAGTCAGAGTGTTGCATGTGTAAACTGCTTATATCACTCTATTTCAATCCATTAGAAGCCCGGTATAAAATGCACAGTAGGGTTTCTAATTTACTCCTATTAATTTTTCTTCGTTCTCTTGCAATCTTTCGGCTAGATTACGAGTCTTGCGTTATGAGTAAAAAAGCAGCGTTAAGGCTGTAGCATAAAACTCATAACTAAAGTGCTAAAAAGTACACTAACACCCATAAACTACCTATTAACCCCTAAACCGAGGTCCTCCCGCATCGCAAAAACTAAAATTAAATTATTAACCCCTAATCTGCTGCTCCGGACATTGCCGCCACTATAATAAACATATTAACCCCTAAACCTCTGCACTCCTGCCTCACAAATATTAGTTAAATATTAGTAACCCCTAATCTGCTGTCCCTAACATCACCACAACCTACCTCCATTTATTAACCTCTAATCTGCCGCCCCCAACGTCGCCGCCACTATATTAAATTTATTAACCCCTAAATCTAAGTCTAACCCTAACACCCCCTAACTTAAATATAATTTAAATAAATATAAATAAAACTTACTATTAATAACTAAATAATTCCTATTTAAAACTAAATACTTACCTGTAAAATAAATCCTAAGATAGCTACAATATAACTAATAGTTACATTGTATCTAGCTTAGGGTTTATTTTTATTTTACAGGCAAGTTTGTATTTATTTTAACTAGGTAGAATAGTTAGTAAATAGTTATTAACTATTTAATAACTACCTAGCTAAAATAAATAAAAATTGACCTGTAGAATAAAACCTAACCTGTCTTACACTAATACCTAACCTAACCCTACAATTAAATAAATTCCCTAAATTAAATACAATTAACTAAATTCAAAACAATTAGCTAATTTCCAAAAAAAACACTAAATTACAGAAAATAAAAAACAAATTACAAGATCTTTAAACTAATAACACCTAATCTAATAGCCCTATCAAAATAAAAAAGCCCCCCCCAAAATAAAAAAAACCCCTCTAGCCTAAACTAAACTACCAATAGCCCTTAAAAGGGCCTTTTGCGGGGCATTGCCCCAAAGAAATCAGCTCGCTCTTTTACCTGTAAAAAAAAATACAAACAATCCCCCAACAGTAAAACCCACCACCCACACAACCAACCCCCCCCAAATAAAACCCTAACTAAAAAAACTTAAGCTCCCCATTGCCCTGAAAAAGGCATTTGGATGGACATTGCCCTTAAAAGGGCATTTAGCTCTATTGCGGCCCAAAGCCCTAACCTAAAAATAAAACCCACCCAATACACCCTTAAAAAATCCTAACACTAACCCCCAAAGATCCACTTACCGGGAGAAGTCTTCATCCAAGCGGCAAGATGTCCTCAACGAAGCCGGCAGAAGTGGTCCTCTAGACGGCAAGAAGTGGTCCTCCAGACGGGCAGAAGTCTTCATCCAGACGGCATATTCTATCTTCATCCATCCGGCGCAGAGCGGGTCCATCTTCAAGACATCCGGCGCGGAGCATCCTCTTCCAACGACGACTACCCGTACCTTTAAGTGACATCATCCGAAATGGCGTCCCTTAGATTCCGATTGGCTGATAGAATTCTATCAGCCATTCGGAATTAAGGTTGAAATCAGCCAATAGAATTGAGCTTGCATTCTATTGGCTGATTGGAACAGCCGCCACTATAATAAATATATTAACCCCTAAACCACCACACTCCCGCCTCGCAAACATTAGTTAAATATTATTAACCCCTAATCTGCTGTCCCTAACATCACCGACACCTACCTACATTTATTAACCCCTAATCTGCCACCCCCAATGTCGCGCCACTATATTAAATTTATTAACCCCTAAATCTAAGTCTAGCCCTAACCCTAACACCCCCTAACCTAAATATAATTAAAATTAAATAAATATAAATACAAATTACTATCATTACTTACATAATTACTATTTAAAACTAAATACATATAAAATAAACCCTAAGCTAGCTACAATATAACTAATAGTTACATTGTAGTTAGCTTAGGGTTTATTTTTATTTTACAGGCAAGTTTGTATTTATTTTAACTAGGTAGAATAGTTACTAAATAGTTATTAACTATTTAATAACTACCTAGCTAAAATAAATACAAATTGACCTGTAAAATAAAACTTAATCTAAGTTACACTAACACCTAACACTACACTACAATTAAATAAATTCCCTAAAGTAAATACAATTAACTAAATTAAATAAAATTAGCTAAATTACAACCCCCCCCCCCACTAAATTACAGAAAATAAAAAACAAATTACAAGATCTTTAACTAATTACACCTAATCTAATAGCCCTATCAAAATAAAAAAAAGCCCACCCAAAATAAAAAAAAACCTTATCCTAAACTAAACTACCAATAGTCCTTAAAAGGGCCTTTTGTGGGGCATTGCCCCAAAGAAATCAGCTCTTTTACCTGTAAAAAAAAATACAAACAACCCCCCCCCAACAGTAAAACCCACCACCCACACAACCAACCCCCCAAATAAAACCCTAACTAAAAAAACCTAAGCTCCCCATTGCCCTGAAAAGGGCATTTGGATGGGCATTGCCCTTAAAAGGGCATTTAGCTCTATTGCAGCCCAAAGCCCTAACATTAAAATAAAACCCACCCAATACACCCTTAAAAAATCCTAACACTAACCCCCGAAGATCCACTTACTGGGAGAAGTCTTCATCCAAGCAGCAAGATGTCCTCAAGGAAGCCGGCAGAAGTGGTCCTCCAGACGGGCAGAAGTCTTCACCCAGATGGCATCTTCTATCTTCATCCTTCCGACACGGAGCGGCTCCATCTTCAAGACATCTGGCGCGGAGCATCCTCTTCAATCGACGTCTTCTTGCTGAATGAAGGTTCCTTTAAATGACGTCATTCAAAATGGTGTCCCTTAGATTCCGATTGGCTGATAGAATTCTATCAGCCAATCGGAATTAAGGTTGAAAAAATCCTATTGGCTGATGCAATCACCCAATAGGATTGAACTTCAATCCTATTGGCTGATCCAATCAGTCAATAGGATTGAGCTTGCATTTATCGATGTCCGCCCGCAAAGTGATAAAGCGGCCCCGATAATTCTACTCTTATTTTTATTTCAATATTTATTTAACTAATATTATTTTAGAAAATACATCTGCATATTATTCTCAGGCTCATTTTTGCTATGAATACATTATTTTATCTAACATTTGTTTAGTGTTCTATGTCCCTTTAAATAAGCATCATAATGAATAATAGTTACATCTTTAGAAGTTTGCATGGTTACATGCTGACAAATATATATATTTTGCTTAAACACAGTTGTAACAAAATTTTGCTCCACATCTCACCTCAATACCAGCGCTGCTTACAGTAGCGGTGAGCTGGCTAAACGTGCTCGTGCACGATTTCCCCATAAGAATCAATGGGGCAGAGCCGGCTGAAAAAAACCCTAACACCTGCAAAAAAGCAGCATTCAGCTCCTAACGCAGCCCCATTGATTCCTATGGGGAAATAAAATGTATGTCTACACCTAACACCCTAACATGAACCCCGAGTCTAAACACCCCTAATCTTACACTTATTAACCCCTAATCTGCCGCCCCGCTATCGCTGACACCTACATTATATTATTAACCCCTAATCTGGCGCTCCGGACACCGCCGCCACCTACATTATACTTATGAACCCCTAATCTGCTGCCCCCAACATCGCCGCAACCTACATTATATTTATTAACCCCTAATCTGCCGCCCCCAATGTCGCCGCAACCTAACTACATTTTTTATCCCCTAATCTGCCGCCCACAACGTCGCCGCCACTATAATAAAGTTATTAACCCCTAAACCGCCGTACTCCTGCATCGCAAACACTAGTTAAATTTTATTAACCCCTAATCTGCCGTCCCTAACATCGCCGCCACCTACCTACATTTATTAACCCCTAATCTGCCGCCCCCAACGTCGCCGCTACAATATTAAATGTATTAACCCCTAAACCTAAGTCTAACCCTAACACCCCCCTAACTTAAATATAATTTAAATAAATCTAAATAAAATTACTACAATTAACTAAATAATTCCTATTTAAAACTAAATACTTACCTATAAAATAAACCATAAGCTAGCTACAATATAACTAATAGTTACATTGTAACTATCTTACGGCTAGATTTAGAGTTTTGTCGGTAACGACCCGCATAGCTAACCCTGGCTTTTTTCTGGCCGCACCTTTAAAATAACTCTGGTATTGAGAGTCCACAGAATGGCTGCGTTAGGCTCCAAAAAGGGAGCGTACAGGCATATTTAACGCCACTGCAACTCTCGATACCAGAGTTGCTTACGGACGCGGCCAGCCTCAAAAACGTGCTTGTGCACGATTCCCCCATAGAAAACAATGGGGCTGTTTGAGCTGAAAAAAAACCTAACACCTGCAAAAAAGCTGCATTCAGCTCCTAACGCAGCCCCATTGTTGTCTATGAGGAAACACTTCCTACGTCTGCACCTAACACCCTAACATGTACCCCAAGTCTAAACACCCCTAACCTTACACTTATTAACCCCTATTCTGCCGCCCCCGCTATCGCTGACCCCTGCATATTATTTTTAACCCCTAATCTGCCGCTCCGTAAACCACCACTACTTACATTATCCCTATGTACCCCTAATCTGCTGCCCCTAACACCGCCGACCCTTATATTATATTTATTAACCCCTAATCTGCCCCCCACAACGTCGCCTCCACCTGCCTACACTTATTAACACCTAATCTGCCGAGCGGACCGCACCGCTATTATAATAAAGTTATTAACCCCTAATCCGCCTCACTAACCCTATAATAAATAGTATTAACCCCTAATCTGCCCTCCCTAACATCGCCGACACCTAACTTCAAACATTAACCCCTAATCTGCCGACTGGAGCTCACCGCTATTCTAATAAATGTATTAACCCCTAAAGCTAAGTCTAACCCTAACACTAACAACCCCCTAAATTAAATATAATTTAAATCTAACAAAATAAATTAACTCTTATTAAATAAATTATTCCTATTGAAAGCTAAATACTTACCTGTAAAATAAATCCTAATATAGCTACAATATAAATAATAATTATATTATAGCTATTTTAGGATTTATATTTATTTTACAGGTAACTTTGTATTTATTTTAACCAGGTACAATAGCTAAAATAGTTAAAATAATTACAAAATTACCTGTAAAATAAATCCTAACCTAAGTTACAATTAAACCTAACACTACGCTATCAATAAATTAATTAAATAAAATACCTACAATTACCTACAATTAAACCTAACACTACACTATCAATAAATTAATTAAATACAATATCTACAAATAAATACAATGAAATAAACTAACTAAAGTACAAAAAATAAAAAAGAACTAAGTTACAAAAAATAAAAAAATATTTACAAACATCAGAAAAATATTACAACAATTTTAAACTAATTACACCTACTCTAAGCCCCCTAATAAAATAACAAAGACCCCCAATTAAAAAAAATGCCCTACCCTAGTCTAAATTACTAAAGTTCAAAGCTCTTTTACCTTACCAGCCCTGAACAGGGCCCTTTGCGGGGCATGCCCCAAAGAATTCAGCTCTTTTGCCTGTAAAAAAAAACACATACAATACCCCCCCCCCAACATTACAACCCACCACCCACATACCCCTAATCTAACCCAACCCCCCCTTAAATAAACCTAACACTAAGCCCCTGAAGATCTTCCTACCTTATCTTCACCATACCAGGTTCACCGATCGATCCAGAAGAGCTCCTCCGATGTCCTGATCCAAGCCCAAGCGGGGGGCTGAAGATGTCCATGATCCGGCTGAAGTCATCATCCAAGCGGGAGCTGAAGAGGTCCATGATCCGGCTGAAGTCATCATCCAAGCGGGAGCTGAAGAGGTCCATGATCCGGCTGAAGTCTTCTATCAACGGCATCTTCAATCTTCTTTCTTCCGGATCCATCTTGCAGACCTCCGACGCGGAACATCCTGCTGACCCGACGGACTACCGACGAATGAAGGCTCCTTTAAGGGACGTCATCCAAGATGGCGTCCCTCGAATTCCGATTGGCTGATAGGATTCTATCAGCCAATCGGAATTAAGGTAGGAAAATTCTGATTGGCTGATGGAATCAGCCAATCAGAATCAAGTTCAATCCGATTGGCTGATCCGATCATCCAATCAGATTGAGCTCGCATTCTATTGGCTGTTCCGATCAGCCAATAGAATGCGAGCTCAATCTGATTGGCTGATCGGATCGGCCAATCGGATTGAACTTGATTCTGATTGGCTGATTCCATCAGCCAATCAGAATTTTCCTACCTTAATTCCGATTGGCTGATAGAATCCTATCAGCCAATCGGAATTTGAGGGACGCCATCTTGGATGACGTCCCTTAAAGGAACCGTCATTCATCGGGAAGTCGTCGGAAGAAGAGGACGGATCCGCGCTGGAGGTCTTCAAGATGGAGCCGGTCGTCATCGGATGAAGATAGAAGATGCCGCTTGGATCAAGATGGTTGCCGGTCCGGATCGCCTCTTCTTCCCGGATAGGATGAAGACTTTGGAGCCTCTTCTGGACCTCTTCAGCCGCCGGATGATGGATGTCTAGCCCCCGCTTGGGTTGGATGAAGATTTTGGAGCCAGGACCGATCGGTGATACCCGGTGAGGTGAAGATAAGGTAGGAAGATCTTCAGGGGCTTAGTGTTAGGTTTATTTAAGGGGGGTTTGGGTTAGATTAGGGGTATGTGGGTGGTGTGTTGTAATGTTTGGGGGGGGGCTATTGTATGTGTTTTTTTACAGGCAAAAGAGCTGAATTTCTTGGGGCATGCCCCGCAAAGGGCCCTGTTCAGGGCTGGTAAGGTAAAAGAGCTTTGAACTTTTGTAATTTAGAATAGGGTAGGGCATTTTTTATTTTGGGGGGCTTTGTTATTTTATTAGGGGGCTTAGAGTAGGTGTAATTAGTTTAAAATTGTTGTAATATTTTTATTATGTTTGTAAATATTTTTTTATTTTTTGTAACTTAGTTCTTTTTTATTTTTTGTACTTTAGTTAGTTTATTTAATTGTAGTTATTTGTAGGAATTGCATTTAATTTATTTATTGATAGTGTAGTGTTAGGTTTAATTGTAGATAATTGTAGGTATTTTATTTAATTAATTTAATGATAGTATAGTGTTAGGTTTAATTGTAACTTAGGTTAGGATTTATTTTACAGGTAATTTTGTTATTATTTTAACTAGGTAACTATTAAATAGTTCTTAACTATTTAATAGCTATTGTACCTGGTTAAAATAATTACAAAGTTGCCTGTAAAATAAATATTAATCCTAAAATAGCTACAATGTAATTATAATTTATATTGTAGCTATATTAGGGTTTATTTTACAGGTAAGTATTTAGCTTTAAATAGGAATAATTTATTTAATAAGAGTTAATTTATTTAGTTAGAATAAAATTATATTTAACTTAGGGGGGTGTTAGGGTTAGGGTTAGACTTATCTTTAGGGGTTAATAAATTTAATAGAGTAGCGGTGAGGTCCGGTCGGCAGATTAGGGGTTAATAATTGAAGTTAGGTGTCGGCGATGTTAGGGAGGGCAGATTAGGGGTTAATACTATTTATTATCGGGTTATTGAGGCGGGAGTGAGGCGGATTAGGGGTTAATAACTTTATTATAGTTGCGGTGATATCCGCTCGGCAGATTAGGGGTTAATAAGTGTAGGCAGGTGGAGGCGACGTTGAGGGGGGCAGATTAGGGGTTAATAAATATAATATAGGGGTCGGCGGTGTTAGGGGCAGCAGATTAGGGGTACATAGCTATAATGTAGGTGGCGGCGCTTTGCGGTCGGTAGATTAGGGGTTAATTATTGTAGGTAGCTGGCGGCGACGTTGTGGGGGGCAGGTTAGGGGTTAATAAATATAATATAGGGGTCGGCGGTGTTAGGGGCAGCAGATTAGGGGTACATAGCTATAATGTAGGTGGCGGCGCTTTGCGGTCGGCAGATTAGGGGTTAATTATTGTAGGTAGCTGGCGGCGATGTTGTGGGGGGCAGGTTAGGGGTTAATAAATATAATATAGGGGTCGGCGGTGTTAGGGGCAGCAGATTAGGGGTACATAAGTATAACGTAGGTGGCGGTCGGCAGATTAGGGGTTAAAAATATTTAATCGAGTGGCGGCGATGTGGGGGGACCTCGGTTTAGGGGTACATAGGTAGTTTATGGGTGTTAGTGTACTTTAGAGCACAGTAGTTAAGAGCATTATGAACCGGCGTTAGCCCAGAAAGCTCTTAACTACTGACTTTTTTCTGCGGCTGGAGTTTGGTCGTTAGATTTCTAACGCTCACTTCAGACACGACTCTAAATACCGGAGTTAGGAAGATCCCATTGAAAAGATAGGATACGCAATTGACGTAAGGGGATCTGCGGTATGGAAAAGTCGCGGCTGAAAAGTGAGCGTTAGACCCTTTCCTGACTGACTCCAAATACCGGCGGTAGCCTAAAACCAGCGTTAGGAGCCTCTAACGCTGGTTTTCACGGCTACCGCCAAACTCCAAATCTAGGCCTTAGGGTTTATTTTTATTTTACAGGCAACTTTGTATTTATTTTAACTAGGTACAATAGTTATTAAATAGTTATTAACTATTTAATAGCTACCTAGCTAAAATAAATACAAAAGTACCTGTAAAATAAAACCTAACCTAAGTTACAATTACACCTAACACTACACTATTAGGGGTTAATAAATGTAGGTAGGTGGCGGCGATGTTAAGGATGGCAGATTAGGGGTTAATAATATTTAACTCGCGTTTGCGATGCGGGAATATGGCGGTTTAGGGGTTAATATATTTATTATTGTGACGGCAATCTCCGGTTCGGCAGATTAGGGGTTAAACATTTGTATTTAGTGTTTGCGATGTGGGGGGGGCCTCGGTTTAGGGGTTAATAGGCAGTTTATGGGTGTTATTGTACTTTTTAGCACTTTAGTTAAGAGTTTTATGTTACAGGGTTGTAGTATAAAACTCATAACTACTGACTTTTAAATGTGGTACCAGTCTTGACAGGAGAGGGTCTACCGCACACTTTTAGGAAGACTCGTAATACCGGCGCTATGCAAGTCCCATTGAAAATATGGGATACGCAATTGACGTAAGTGGATTTGCGGTATTTTCGAGTCGCGGAAAAAAAGTGAGTGGTACACCTGTACCTGCAATACTCGTAATACCAGCGTTAGGAAAAAAGCAGTGTTGGGACATCTCAACGCTGCTTTTTAAGGATAACGCAAAACTCGTAATCTAGGCCATTGTATGCATAATGATCACAGCTATAAATTACAGTTTTTTAGTTGGAAGTTAAAGGGACACTAAACCCAATTTTCTTATTTACTCCTATTATCAATTTGTCATTGTTCTCTTGCTATCTTTATTTAAATAAAAGTAGGAATGTGAAGCTAAGGAGCCAGCCCATTTTAGATTCAGAACCCTGGATAGCGCTTGTGTGACAGACCCCTCTGTCAACCTCCCTGCGGATTATGGATTCAGGCATTATGTTAAGTCACCCTGTGCCCATTATAGGTACAGGGTGCAAATCCAATAGTACTGGAGGGGTTAACTTCAGTTTTGAGTAACTGTTGTCGGAGGGGTTAACTTCAGTTTTGAGTAACTGTTTTGTCTAAGACAGTTGGAGTTGTTTTTAAACCAGAAGTTAGCAGGAGAAGGACTATAATCAAGTATCTGAGCAAAAGGACCTGATTTTAAAGAAAGCACAGAGCTCTGAGAGTTGAAGGAGAGTGTCAACCAGGTGGGAGACCTGCATAAATACCGGACATATAGCCCTCCATAAAGTAGATTCTGTTTTACCCTCAAGACGGAGCTTGGTCTCGTGTTTGTGGGGAAATTAACTGGATTTGTGTGTTGCTGATCCCATATTCAGGGCATCTTTCATCTGGTATTAACCCTCGATAACAGGGTTATACCATAACATTGGTGGCAAGCGACGGGATGGTCCTCATCACCCAGAAGAGCAACTACACATCCGGGCATAATGGAATACCATATGAAAGGCTGAGAAGAGCCACCCTTAAAGACCTGCTAGAACAACGGGGCCGACAGCCCAGTAACATCAGGAAGAGGGAGATTATTACAATACTGACCGAGATGGACGGAGTGCCAGGGCCCGAAGGAACCATTGAGCCCAGCATATCAGACAGAACCCCCGAAGAAGCAAGCTTTGACCGGGCGGTTAAAATAAGACTGGCACATTATGGCCCCAACCCGTCTGCCGAAATTATCGATCGGGTCATAGCAGCCGTGGAGGCCAACCTACTTCGCCAAAGCAGCGCTGCAGCAGCCCAAGTCACAGCAACCCCAGTGGAAAAGAGAAAAGTACATTTTGCAGCTTTTAAAAACTTCATTGAAACAGAAGGAGAGATTGATGGGTACCTTGCAAGGTACCCGCAGAGGACTGGGTCCCAATATTATCCGGAAAATTATCCGGCCGGGCCAGCGAGGCTTTTCGGGCCATTCCAGATGAGGAAGTCAGGGATTATAATGTTGTAAAAGAGGCTCTGCTCTCCAGGTATGCGATTACACCGGAGGCATACAGGAGACGGTTCAGAGACACTGTTAAACTAGCTGGAGATTCCTACGTCGAATGGGCATATAAGGTGCACCGCACAGCAGCTCACTGGATAGCGGGGTGCCAAGCCGTATCTGGGGAAGAGGTGCTGCAGCTATTCCTGTTGGAACATTGCTTCGACAAGTTATCCGCAGGAGTTAGAGAGTGGGTTCGTTACCATAAACTCTCCACCCTGCATGAAGCTGCTCGCCTGGCAGATGAGTATACAGATGCCCGCAAACTGGACACTGCTACCACTAAGATCCCTGCCAGAGTGGAGTACAGACCCACAGTCACCCCAGCAGCTACCAGTTACAAACCCCCAGCGCACCGCTCTACCACACCGCCTTCAGCCACGAACTATCCTCAGACAACCCGGTTCAACTCACGGGATTACTCACAGTCTATTCGGTGCTTTGGATGTAAGCAACTAGGGCACAAAAGACCAGAGTGTCCCCTAAACACAGCGAACCAAACACAGTCCTGGAGAAGACCCACCGGCGGAAACCCACGTAACCCTCAGCCTGCTTCCCACTGCATAGAGGAGGAAGAATGCTGGGGCATCCTACATGAAGCAGACCCCGTGCAAGCTGCCCACCGGGATAACCGGCAACTGGTTAAAGTGAATTGGAAGGAGGTCAGTGGTCTACGGGATATTGGTGCTACCATGACCTTGCTCCAAAAGAACTTGGTGTCTGAGAACCAGCACATCGGAGACACTGTGGCTGTGAGGGTAGCAGGGGGCGCTGTGTTCCGCCTACCTGTTGCCCGGGTACATTTGGATTGGAGAGTGGGCGCTAGACATGTGAATGTGGGGGTCATGAAGGACTTACCAGCTGATGTTCTCCTTGGAAATGACTTGGCCCCCCTTGTTTCTGCCTACACTCCCATGGGTCCAGCCGATGTTAACCCTGTGACTACCCGTGCCCAGATCCGTGCAGCAGAGACTGACCCACCTGCTGCTGAGCCCCAGGACGCTGAGCTCAGTAAATCTCTGTCCACTATTGATACGTGGAAGTCCCATTACAATGCGCTGATGAAGGAGAAGAGTCAAGTAGAGGATGAAATGGTCACGTTAAACAATCACGTAACGGTGCTAGCGGGAGAAAAGAGGAGCGCAGAGGAAAAAGCAAGTTTAGAACGGGAATCTCTGCTAGACAAGCTGCACCGACAAACCGCAGAAAACACCAGCTTCAGAGTGGAACATGAAACATTAAAGACAAACTTAGCGACACTGGAGGAGAAGCTGACGCTGGCTCATAGTGAGGTGCAGCAACTCAAGGGCACCCTACGTCAGTATAAAGGACTTGTGGATACCTATAAAGAGCAGGGACAAAAAATTCGTAAAGGAGCCGATGAGATTTGTCTCCAACTGGAAAGAAGCGTCTCTGAAAACAAAAACTTGAAGGAATGTTTAGCCCTGGTCTGGGCACTGAAGAAGTTGAACCCTTATTTATACGGACAGGAATTCTCTCTCATAACGAGAATGCAGATGGATTGTCCCGGCAAACTGACATGCCTACCACCTCCTAGTCCGGTCATCCCCAAGTTGACCCGCCAAAGGGTCAAGCCGGGTCTGCCGGAGTGTCCCACCAGGAGGGGGCCATGTGACAGACCCCTCTGTCAACCTCCCTGCGGATTATGGATTCAGGCATTATGTTAAGTCACCCTGTGCCCATTATAGGTACAGGGTGCAAATCCAACAGTACTGGAGGGGTTAACTTCAGTTTTGAGTACCTGTTGTTGGAGGGGTTAACTTCAGTTTTGAGTAACTGTTTTGTCTAAGACAGTTGTTTTTTAAACCAGAAGTAAGCAGGAGAAGGACTATAATCAAGTATCTGAGCAAAAGGACCTGATTTTAAAGAAAGCACAGAGCTCTGACAGTTGAAGGAGAGTGTCAACCAGGTGGGGGACCTGCATAAATACCGGACATATAGCCCTCAATAAAGTAGATTCTGTTTTACCCTCAAGATGGAGTTTGGTCTCGTGTTTGTGGGGAAATTAACTGAATTTGTGTGTTGCTGATCCCGTATTCAGGGCATCTTTCATCTGGTATTAACCCTCGATAACAGGGTTATACCATAACAGCTTGCTTATTAGTGGCTATATTTAGCTACCAATAAGCAAGCATAATCCATATTCTCAAAAGCTTTACATTCCTGCTTTTTAAATAAAGATTGCAAGAGAACGCTGAGAAATTAATAATAGGAGTAAATTAGAAAGTTGCTTAAAATTGCTGCTCTTTCTGAATCACGAAAGAAAAAAAAATTGGGTTTAGTGTCCCTTTAAAATAATTTTTTTACCATTTTTGTATGGATTACAATCTATCGCCTTTAGGGTCCTAAAAACACATTTTCAACAGAAAATCTCCAGAAAAGGACTTTTCGAGTTTTAACTCTGTTTTTGTAAATAGAAACTGGGAGGTCTCCAGAAACTGACACAAACAATAGCCTATTCAAACCTCTTAAGGACAAAGCAATTGTCTATTCATGGTAAACCTTTTGTTAACTCAGCAAAGAAAAAGCTCACACGTGGGACATTCACCTGTTGTCATCACAAGACACCCTCAAAACTCAGTATCCATGTGAACGCCATAGGTACCTTGGCAGGATGGACAGACTTCTATGGGTATATCAGGACAAAAAAAATCTACAAATTTTAACTGGATTTCCCGTTTTTAAGCAGCATACGCACATATCTTGTGAGGGTCTGTGCACCAGTATTTAAACTCCTTTTCCGTTCAGAGAACTGATGATGGTGATTTGTGTCACACAAGCCACTGCTTACTTTCTGAAAAGGTGCAGTGTTTGAGTACTGGTGAACAGCATATGTGCGTATGCCGCAGAAAAACAGTAATCACTTTTACTAGAAGCATTTTTGCTAATGGAAGTATATTGGAAATATGCTTCTATTTCAAATTTAAATGCACCCAGGCACATTCAGTTTTTGACCTTGCTATCCCTTTAAATGAGATTGCCAATCACGAGGGGCTTTTTATAGGGGACGAGCCTCCATGCACACTAAGGGGCCTAATTATCACTGTGCGAGCAGACATGATCCGATATTGCGGATCATGTCCACTGCACATCGATAAATGCCGACAGCATACAGAGCTTCATAAATAGGGCCCTATGTCCAAACTAATTAACAACATTGCATACATTATTGAACTCATGTTCATGCCTGTTCCAGATTACAATATAAATGTTATATGCGCTGTTGTGAACAAATTTGACTTAGTGTGCTGTCTTTTTCTGTAGCACCTGTAGAAACAGGTTTATAGGTTAAAGCGAATATCAGCGCACAAACTACTTTTATAATAAAAAATGATGACCTTTACTGCCCCTTTTAAAGAAGCAAAAATAAATACATTTTGAGGACAATTTCCGTGGGGGTGGGAGGGGGGATTGCATTCTAATCTTTTGTTAAAAAAATAACATGACTAAGGTTTGGTAGCTCCAAATTACTAGAGATAAAATGAAGTCCCATGAGTATAAGCACAAGATCCTATGCTGCTGACTCACTATGTATCCTTAGCATGCCCCAATTCTTTAGAAAATATCTCTTTAATGTATTTGCAGCTTCAGTATGGGTTGTAAAAACTTCCGTATTGAGTTCTTTATCTGTTACCAGCTTCTACGGTTCAAGAAGCATGTTCCTATCTAAATTGACTGCCTTATCCAAAGCTTCATAAATATTAATTTTATCATGATCTTCTTTTTTCAGTAAGTCTATTTTTCATAATCTCTAGCTTCTTATTAAAATCTTTTATACAGGAGCAATTTATTTACGATCCTCTTATACTGTCCAGATGTTAACGTTCACGTTTTTTGCACATAAAATAGAGCACTGTATAGCCCTAATGTTCACTCACAGAAAACCTGAGCTATTGGTGTATTCCCCTGAAGCAGAGGACTATGGGTAAGAAAATGCAGTTTAGATATGTTGAACACAGTCCCTAGGCAGTTATATACCTCTTAACATTTATCAGAGGCTTCCTGGGACTCAGGGAGTTAAATCCCACTAGCATTTTGTGGGCGTTGCTTGGGCAGAAGGGTTCGCAGGTGGGATGTGAGTGGGTTGTGTTGGGAGGAGTCACAAGTGGGCAGTGGGCATGTCAGAGCCGGTTGTTAGCTTGTTTGGGTTGGACGTGGGTAGACACTGCTACTCAAGCCTATTTCAGCTTTATTAGACCTCATTGGCACATGCTAGATTTCTCCTTGATACAAAGTGGAGTTGGTTAAGACAAGCAATCTCAATTAAATTTATAGTGAGGAAAATAAATAAGGAAGAAACTCTTCCAATGTGAGTATATTGAAAATCATATGCTTAACCCTTAATCAGAGTTTGTGTGTTTACTGTTGTAGTTAACGTTATTGTTTTCAATATACAAAGAACACCATTCCCAGCATTCAGTAGGCAGCCTGGTTGTGGGGATTTGACTTTGGAGCAACTACACTTTACTTCTGTGCCCGAGAAACTTGTTTACTTCTGACACAAACCATTGGTTATACAGCAGTGGGAAAATACCAGTCCCCTTACCTTTTGTAGTCCTATCCGCTTGGTAGTCCGGGACCTGTAGGGTGGGATACTTAGGCACAGTCCCAGCATTGATGCTGACTCCAGGGTAAGAGCGCAGTTTATTTAAAGGAAGTGTTCTGGCAGCAGCATGATCCTTGTGGTAGTTAGTGAAACGTTGGGTGTGAGTGACATAGTAGACGATTCTATAAAATTTGCCGGTCTAGACGTGGTTTTACATGCTGACACTCTCAGGGGCTCATGGGATTCTATAAAAAATGGGCTGTCCCTGTGAGTGGCGAGATGTCTCCCATCGAAATAACGAGAGCTCTCTGCTACGTAAAAGTTTACAACGGAGGACGAAATACAGAGGGAAACCCCAGTGTATTTTTAAAATTGAATATTTCGCCTAATACAAATCAAATGACTCAGTGCACTGTACCTTAAAACCACTGTTATTTTCGTAATTAGTTTTTAAAATAGTTTGATAAAAGCTCACCGCCTTTTAAGTTGCAAGAAAAAGCAGGGAGAACTGTAGGGTTCAAATGTTTACAGAATTATGCTGGCGTTTGAGAGACAATTTCATACATCCCCATGGAACGCCCATGTTCAGCCCATTTTACGATAAAAAAAAAACAATTACGCTTTGTATTTTGTACTTAGAAGTACAAATTTCTATGTGTTTTTTGCTAATCCAGTGTACATAAATTACATTTTAAGCTGTGCATAGTTAATACGATGTAATTCTATGTAGCTTTCCTACAAATTTTACATTTCTGATTTCTGATTTTTGGTGAACAATTTTGTTATAATTTTGATGCACCCTAAAAATAAAAAAAAAACATTCCTGCATATTTTGTGTCAGTGTTTCAATTATTCATTTTGTATGATTTTTAAATTACGCTTTTCAATCTGCACTTTTGTAATATATGCAGCTCCTTCCTATACAAAAATGCAGTATACGCCCCTTAGCGAGACCCCCTGTTTTCAGTGTAAAAAGTGGCTTTAATAGAATTCCACCAGGGAAATAGAAGTATTTGTGAGTATTCTAATAGAATCTCACTAGCCCAGAGTGCTTTTTAGATTGGGCCTGGAGCTGACTTCGGGTTCATGATCTTCACCGGCTTTCATTGATTTGTTTTCACTCTGAGTAAAATTGACTAACGATCATATGTTATCAATGAGCAATAAGCATCTGGAACTATTCAAGTGTTTTTATTTATTTTTTAAACTCTGGGGGTATTTGAATGGAAATTACTTAGGCAGCAAATTTCCCTTTAGTGACTGTAATACAGATCTGTACTAGCATTCCCAGAAATATTGTCTTTTTTCAAGTGCACTAGTACAATAGTCTAAAAAGTTGTTCTAATTTATGAATTAAAGAGACAAAGTATGGATAGTTAAAAAATGTTTTAATCATATATAAAAACCATAGTATATTATTAAAATACAATAAAATGTTATACTTGCATTAAAAAAGTAATAAGACAATTTTACCCAACAGTTGTTTGACTAACCAAACAGTAACCACAATGCTCAGAGACACGCCCCTTCCTATAGATTAGCTATACATTATCTATATTATATACGTTTATTTAATATCCTGTCTCCTGCATGGTATACAGATTAACGGTTTGGCATAGTGTTGTCTCACACCTGACACAGGGTATTCTGTTCAGCCAGGAAAATGCTGTAACATCAAAATGCCACTATGTCAAGAGGTTTTCTGTGCTGGTATGTGGTTTTGCTCCTGATGATGGGGTATCCTGTTACCAGCTAGGAAAATGATGTCACGGAAAATGACATGCACACAAGATGTCTCTGTATAGCACTGCACTCCTACTGTGTTTCAAAAGATTAAATGTAATAATTGGATTATATTTTACAAATGTACTTACTGGAGCAAAAAGGAAGTATTCAGATTGCATGAAATTTTTAGTCAATACTCATAAAAGTGTCCATGTCTGTACCATTTAATCCCCCAAAAAGGTACAATCACTTTTGTGACTAAAAGGTTGAGGAGATGGGTGGTTCAAGGCTGTCAAACCCTGCAAGTCCATATCATTTGTACAGCTCAATTATTCATATTCACATAACTGGCAGTCACCCAAAATGAATGCAACATACATATTGTACAGCAAAATAATTATGTTCAATCGTTGTTGGTAATATGCAAGAAGTGGGCAAAGCAAAAAAAACACTTAATAACCCATATATGCAATGATACTGTGTTGCTGGTTCTAAATAGCAAACAAGCACTTAACATTAATATGTTTATATTTAGAGCATCAAGATGTTAACTCTTAAACATAAAACTTATGTATTAACTAAAATTACAAAGAAATGTTTTTTTATTTTAAACAAGAGCTGTTTAAGAACCAGTTTAAATAAAAAAAAAAATTGTAACGTTCCCCAGTCACATACAAGGACATTGTGTGACATGCCATAGCGCCATCTGTTGGTTGAAAGTTCCTTGAAATGTGTAACACAGCTCCATCTATGGTAGAAGGTTCATCACCAAAATGTGTACTGGGGAAATAGACGCATTTGCATATATTTTGCATAGAGTGACAATTCAATGTATGGTTGTAAGTTTTATCGTTTATCCCTCCCCCAAATCTCCCTTCTTTTTGTTAGTTATTTTCTATTATTATGTTGTTTTCTATATGTTTCTATATATTTATGTTTTATGTGGCATGTCACCCTAGTTATCAAAGCCTACAGACTGGCAAAAGTAGAATTTTGTGACGTAACATTGATCCGCCGGTCTCAGTTCAACACAGATCAATGCTTACTTCACTACAGTTGTTCCGAATGCAAATTTGGCACTATCTGACTACTTTTGCTAGTTAACAAATTTCTACCAGGTACGCTCGGCACTATTCCGGCCCAGAGTATCTGGTTTTTGCGGTGGATGCCATAGGAATCAATGGGAGTCTGAAAGCAGCAAAGCTCATGTTCGCTGCTGCCCGATATCCCATTGATTCCTATGGTAAAATAAAGTTACGTTTACACTTAACACCCTAACATGTACCCCGAGTCTAAACACCCCTAATCTGCCGCCCCCTTCACCGCTGCTACCTACATTATACTTGTTAACCCCAAATCAGCTGCCCCCTACACCGCCGCCACCTACATAATGTTATTAACCCCTAATCTGCCCCTGCAACACCGCCGCCACCTACATTATACTTATTAACCCCTAATATGCCCCCCCGACACCGCAGCCACCTACATTATACTTATTAACCCCTAATCTGCCGTCCCCAATGTCGCCGCCACTATATTAAATTTATTAACCCCTAAACCTAAGTCTAACCCTAACACCCCTAACTTAAATATAATTTAAATAAATCTAAATAAATATTCCTATCATTAACTACATTATTCCTATTTAAAACTAAATACTAACCTATAAAATAAACCCTAAGATAGCTACAATATAACTAATAGTTACATTGTAGCTATCTTAGGGTTTATTTTTATTTTACAGGCAAGTTTGTATTTATTTTAACTAGGTAGAATAGTTATTAAATAGTTATTAACTATTTAATAACTACCTAGCTAAAATAAATACAAATTGACCTGTAAAATAAAACATAACCTAAGTTACATTAACACCTAACACTACACTACAATTAAATAAATTACATAAATTAAATACAATTAGCTAAATTATATACAATTATCTAAAGTACAAAAACCCCCCCCCACTAAATTACAGAAAATAAAAAACAAATTATCAGATATTTAAACTAATTACACCTAATCTAATAGCCCTATCAAAATAAAAAATCCCCCCAAATAAAAAACACCCTAGCCTAAACTAAACTACCAATAGACCTTAAAAGGGCCTTTTGCGGGGCATTGCCCCAAAGTAATAAAAAAACCTAAGCTCCCCATAGCCCTGAAAAGGGCATTTGGATGGTCATTGCCCTTAAAAGGGCAGTTAGCTCTTTTGCAGCCTAAAGCCCTAACCTAAAAATAAAACCCACCCAATACACCCTTAAAAAAAACCAACACTAACCCCCTGAAGATTGACTTACCGGGAGACGTCTTCATCCAAGCCGGGCAAAGTGGTCCTCCAGATGGGCAGAAGTCTTCATCCAAGCTGGGCAGAAGTGGTCCTCCAGATGGGCAGAAGTCTTCATCCAGACGGCATCTTCTATTTTCAGCCATCCGGCGCGGAGCGGGTCCATCTTTAAGACATCCAACGCGAAGCATCCTCTTCTGCCGACGACTACCCGACGAATGAAGGTTCCTTTAAGTGACGTCATCAGCCAATGGGATTTTTTCTACCTTAATTCCAATTGGCTGATAGAATTCTATTAGCCAATCGGAATCTAAGGGAAGCCATCTTGGATGACGTTACTTAAAGGAACCTTTATTCGTCGGGTAGTCGTCGGCAGAAGAGAATGCTCCGCGTCGGATGTCTTGAAGATGGACCCGCTCCAGAAGATAAAAGATGCTATCTGAATGAAGACTTCTGCTGTCTGGAGGAAAACTTCTGCCCGGCTTCGATGAAGACTTCTGCCCATCTGGAGTACCACTTCTGCCCGACTTGGATGAAGATGTCTCCCGGTAAATCTTTCTTCAGGGGGTTTGTGTTAGGTTTTTTAAGGTGGATTGGGTGGGTTTTATTTTTAGGTTAGGGCTTTGGGCCGCAAAAGAGCTAACTGCCCTTTTAAGGGCAATGCACATCCAAATGCCCTTTTCAGGGCAATGGGAAGCTTAGTTTTTTTTAGTTAGTATTTTTTTGGGGGGGTTGGTTGTGTGGGTGGTGGGTTTTACTGTTAGGGGGTTGTTTGTATTTTTTTTACAGGTAAAAGAGCTAATTACTTTGGGGCAATGCCCCGCAAAAGGCCCTTTTAAGGGCTATTGGTAGTTTAGTTTAGGCTAGGGTTTTTTTTATTTTGGGGGGGCTTTTTTATTTTGATAAGGCTTAGTTTAAATATCTGATAATTAGTTTTTTATTTTCTGTAATTTAGTGGGGGTTTTTTTGTACTTTAGATAACTGTATCTAATTTACGGCTAGATTTAGAGTTCTGCAGCCAAAGGGGTGCGTTAGCTATGCGTGCTTTTTTTCTCCCGCACCTTTTAAATACCGCTGGTATTTAGAGTTCACAGAAGGGCTGCATTAGGCTCCAAAAAAGGGAGCGTAGAGTATATTTACCGCCACTTCAACTCTCGATACCAGCGGTGCTTACGGACGCGGCCAGCTTCAAAAACATGCTTGTGCACGATTCCCCCATAGGAAACAATGGGGCTGTTTGAGCTGAAAAAAAACCTAACACCTGAAAAAAGCAGCGTTAAGCTCCTAACGTAGCCCCATTGTATCCTATGGGGAAACACTTCCTAAGTCTGCACCTAACACTCTAACATGAACCCCGAGTCTAAACACCCCTAACCTTACACTTATTAACCCCTAATCTGCCGCCCCTGTATCGCTGACCCCTGCATATTATTATTAACCCCTAATCTGCCGCTCCGTACACCGCCGTAACCTACGTTATCCCTATGTACCCCTAATCTGCTGCCCCTAACACCGCCGACCCCTATATTATATTTATTAACCCCTAATCTGCCGCCCCCAACGTCGCCTCCACCTACCTACAATAATTAACCCCTAATCTGCCGACCGGATCTCACCTCTACTCTAATAAATGTATTAACCCCTAAAGCTAAGTCTAACCCTAACAACACCCCCCTAAGTTAAATATAATTTAAATCTAACTAAATAAATTAACTCTTATTAAATAAATTATTCCTGTTTAAATCTAAATACTTACCTGTAAAATAAACCCTAATATAGCTACAATATAAATTATAATTATATTGTAGCTATTTTAGGATTAATATTTATTTTACAGGCAACTTTGTAATTATTTTAACCAGGTACAATAGCTATTAAATAGTTAATAACTATTTAATAGTTACCTAGTTAAAATAATTACAAAATTACCTGTAAAATAAATCCTACCTAAGTTACAATTAAACCTAACACTACACTATCAATAAATAAATTAAATAAACTACCTACAATTATCTACAATTAAACCTAACACTACACTATCAATAAATAAATTAAATAAAATACCTACAAATAAATACAATTAAATAAACTAACTAAAGTACAAAAAATAAAAAAGAACTAAGTTACAAAAATAAAAAAATATTTACAAACATTAGAAAAGTATTACAACCATTTTAAAATAATTACACCTACTCTAAGCCCCCTAATAAAATAACAAAGCCCCCCAAAATAAAAAAATGCCCTACCCTATTCTGAAATTAAAATAGAAAAGCTCTTTTACCTTACCAGCCCTTAAAAGGGCCATTTGCGGGGCATGCCCCAAAGAATTCAGCTCTTTTGCCTGGAGAAAAAAAACATACAATACCCCCCCCCAACATTACAACCCACCACCCACATACCCCTAAACTAACCCAAACCCCCCTTAAATAAACCTAACTCTAAGCCCCTGAAGATCTTCCTACCTTATCTTCACCACACCGGGTATCACACCGATCTGTCCTGGCTCCGATGTCTTGATCCAAGCCCAAGCGGGGGGCTGAAGACATCCATCCTCCGGCTGAAGTCTTGATCCAAGCGGGCAGAAGAGGACATCCGGACGGGCAAACATCTGCATCCAAGCCGCATCTTCTATGTTCTTCCATCCGATGACGACCGGCTGATCTTCAAGACCTCCACCGCGGATCCATCCTCTTCTTCCGATGACTAGACGACGAATGAAGGTTCCTTTAAGGGACGTCATCCAAGATGGCGTCCCTCGAATTCCGATTGGCTGATAGGATTCTATCAGCCAATCGGAATTAAGGTAGGAAAATTCTGATTGGCTGATGGAATCAGCCAATCAGATTCAAGTTCAATCCGATTGGCTGATCCGATCAGCCAATCAGATTGAGCTCACATTCTATTGGCTGATCGAAACAGCCAATAGAATGGAATCTCAATCTGAATGGCTGATTGGATCAGCCAATCGGATTGAACTTGAATCTGATTGGCTGATTCCATCAGCCAATCAGAATTTTCCTACCTTAATTCTGATTGGCTGATAGAATCCTATCAGCCAATCGGAATTCGAGGGACGCCATCTTGGATGACGTCCCTTAAAGGAACCTTCATTCGTCGTCTAGTCGTCGGAAGAAGAGGATGGATCCGCGGTGGAGGTCTTGAAGATCAGCTGGTCGTCATTGGATGGAAGAACATAGAAGATGCGGCTTGGATGAAGATGTTTGCCAGTCCGGATGTCCTCTTCTGCCCGCTTGGATCAAGACTTCAGCCGGAGGATGGATGTCTTCAGCCCCCCGCTTGGGCTTGGATCAAGACATCGGAGCCTGGACGGATCGCTGATACCCGGTGTGGTGAAGATAAGGTAGGGAGATCTTCAGGGGCTTAGTGTTAGGTTTATTTAAGGGGGGTTTGGGTTAGATTAGGGGTATGTGGGTGGTGGGTTGTAATGTGGGGGGGGGTATTGTATGTTTTTTGTCCAGGCAAAAGAGCTGAATTCTTTGGGGCATGCCCCGCAAATGGCCCTTTTAAGGGCTGGTAAGGTAAAAGAGCTTTTCAATTTGTATTTTAGAATAGGGTAGGGCATTTTTTTATTTTGGGGGGCTTTGTTATTTTATTAGGGGGCTTAGAGTAGGTGTAATTAGTTTAAAATTGTTGTAATATTTTTCTTATGTTTGTAAATATTTTTTTATTTTTTGTAACTTAGTTCTTTTTTATTTTTTGTACTTTAGTTAGTTTATTTAATTGTATTTAATTGTAGGTATTGTATTTAATTAATTTATTGATAGTGTAGTGTTAGGTTTAATTGTAACTTAGGTTAGGATTTATTTTACAGGTAATTTTGTAATTATTTTAACTAGGTAGCTATTAAATAGTTATTAACTATTTAATAGCTATTGTACCTAGTTAATATAATTACAAAGTTACCTGTAAAATAAATATTAATCCTAAAATAGCTACAATATAATTATAATTTATATTGTAGCTATATTAGGGTTTATTTTACAGGTAAGTATTTAGATTTAAAAAGGAATAATTTATTTAATAAGAGTTAATTTATTTCGTTAGATTTAAATTATATTTAATTTAGGGGGGTGTTAGTGTTAGGGTTAGACTTAGCTTTAGGGGTTAATACATTTATTAGAGTAGCGGTGAGATCCGGTCGGCAGATTAGGGGTTAATTATTGTAGGTAGGTGGAGGCGACGTTGGGGGTGGCAGATTAGGGGTTAATAAATATAATATAGGGGTCGGCGGTGTTAGGGGCAGCAGATTAGGGGTACATAGGGATAACGTAGGTTGCGGCGGTGTATGGAGCGGCAGATTAGGGGTTAATAATAATATGCAGAATAATATGCAGGGGTCAGCGATACGGGGGCGGCAGATTAGGGGTTAATAAATATAATATAGGGGTCGGCGGTATTAGGGGCAGCAGATTAGGGGTACATAGGGATAACGTAGGTGGCGGCGGTGTGCGGTCGGCAGATTAGGGGTTAAAATTTTTTAATAGAGTGGCTGCGATGTGGGGGGACCTCGGTTTAGGGGTACATAGGTAGTTTATGGGTGTTAGTGTACTTTAGAGCACAGTAGTTAAGAGCTTTATAAACCGGCGTTAGCCCAGAAAGCTCTTAACTACTGACATTTTCTGCGGCTGGAGTTTTGTCGTTAGATTTCTAACACTCACTTCAGCCAAGACTCTAAATACCAGCGTTAGAAAGATCCCATTGAAAAGATAGGATACGCAAATGGCGTAGGGGGATCTGCGGTATGGAAAAGTCGCGGCTGCAAAGTGAGCGTTAGACTCTTTCCTGACTGACTCTAAATACCAGCGGTAGCCCAAAACCAGCATTAGGAGCCTCTAACGCTGGTTTTGACGGCTACTGCCAAACTCTAAATCTAGCCGTTAGTTAATTGTATTTAGTTTATGTAATTTATTTAATTGTAGTGTAGTGTTAGGTGTTAGTATAACTTAGATTAGGTTTTATTTTACAGGTAAATTTGTATTTATTTAAGCTAGGTAGTTAGTAAATAGTTAATAACTATTTAATAACTATTCTACCTAGTTAAAATAAATATAAACTTGCCTGTAAAATAAAAATAAACCCTAAGATAGCTATAATGTAACTATTAGTTTGATTTAAATTATATTTAAGTTAGGGGTGTTAGGGTTAGACTTAGGTTTAGGGGTTAATAAATTTAATATAGTGGCGGCGACGTTGGGGACAGCAGATTAGGGGTTAATAAGTATAATGTAGGTGGCGGCAGTGTGGGGGGCAGATTAGGGGTTAATAACATAATGTAGGTGGCGGTGGGCTCTGGGAGCGGCAGGATAGGGGTTAATACATTTATTAGAGTGGCTGTGGGCTCCGGGAGTGGCGGTTTAGGAGTTAATAACTTTATTTAGTTGCGGCAGGGTCCGGGAGCAGCAGGATAGGGTTAAAACAGTATAGTATAGTGTGGGTGTTTAGTGACAGTATACTAATAAAGCTGGAAAAAAGCTGAATAGCAGCGAGATCGATGACAACACATTTTTAAATGCTGCAAAAATGCTCTGCTTTTATATTAAAATTGGGATCTTAGTCAAACAATATGGCATATTCTACTTAGCCAGTCACTAGCTTACAAGGTTTCCCAATATTGACTGGTCCTAACACTACGAAACTTACTTTGCCTTTATGGGCTGAATTATTCCTACTTTTTATATTTATAAATAATGTGACTCCCTGGCTTTATATATACAACTCCATTTGGAGACTGACTATCGTCCGTTGGTTAAAGCATCCCCACGCAAGCTCAGGTGTACCCAGGACATTGTAATGTAGTTGTATAAATAAAGCCAGGGACACCTTGTAAGTTGGTGATTGGCTAAGCAGAATATGGCCGTATTGTGTGACTAGTATCTCAATTTTAATATAAAAGCATAGATGTTTTTTGCTAGCTATTTTGTACAGCATTTAAAAATGTGTTGTTTATTTGCAAGTGGCTGTGCGCCAATACCCTCTGTTGGGGCTCATTTATCAAGCTCAGTATGGAGCTTGGGCCCGTATTTCTGGCGAACCTGCAGGCTTGCCAGAAACACCAGTTATGAAGCAGTGATCTAAAGACCGCTGCCCCATAACCAGTCCGCCTGCTCTGAGCAGGTGGACAGACATCGCTGCAATTTAACCCGATCAAGTACAATCGGGTTGATTGACACCCTACTGCTGGCGGCCGATTGGCCGCAAATCTGCAGGGGGCGGCGTTGCACCAGCAGTTCACAAGAGCTGCTGGTGCAATGCTGAATACGGAGAGCGTATTGTTCTCCGCATTCAGCGACGCCTGTCGGACATGATCCGCAATTTCGGATCAGGTCCGACAGACCTTTGTTAAATAGGGGCCAACGTGTATGTATATATATATATCAAAAACCTGGATTGATTAAAGATTTTAACTTTATTACACGGAAGTTGTCTCTTACGATTATTTACCTTACCTGGAGAGGTATTTTTGTCTAAGACCCATTGGAGGTTACAGTGCACATGGTGCAGAGACGCTGATTTGCTTTAATCAAGCAACGCTGAGATCCACCTGTTTGCACCATATCCAAGGCCACCCAGCGTGTTAATCGAACAACGCTGAGATCTACCTGACTGCATCTTTTCCGAGGCCATCCAGTGTGCTAACCACTGAGAGTGTTAGTCTGCCTGATAGCACCGGTCACAGAACGGTGCAGAGCTGTTCGGTAAGCCTTTTTGATTTCTTTGCCGTCTGAACCTGTATCAACAGTATCACGCTATGTGGCGCCCTCTTTCTCACTCTTAATATATATATAAAGCCTTGGGATCAAGGGAATAAATCAGATTTTATTTCTGAAAGAACTGCAAGTATATAAACCATATGATTTTGATGAATTTGTGCCAAGTGTACAGTATGAAAGACTAATGGTTATTTTTTTTATGAAGAAAATTGTTGAGTTGTGAAAGAAGGAGCCAGCGGGGCAATTAAATATTACCGGTACGGACATTTAACCCCTACTGAAATTCTGAGGGATTTGATTGATAATTTATTATATTCTGCAACGAGAAGACTTTGAGAGGAGTTATGGATATGGAGCATTTGTTCTGTACCCTGTGAAATTATAGGCCAATTACAGTCCGTACAGAGAACTTCATAATTTTTCTGAGCTCAAATGCATGATGATCTGCTACCTGTTTGTTATAGAAAATGTGATACCGTCTAATAAAAATATTGTCTGTTATTTTTTTTCTAAATGAACATTGAATGTTTGCAAACACATGTTAATGTTCTCTTTTTTGAATGTAACATTTGAATATTCTCATTAAAATTTTCATTGTCATTAGATTTCACTGTCAGTCTATGGGAATCAATATTCAAATGTAATGATCTAGTTACATTCAAATGTTTGAATTTTATGATTAGTTCTGTAGAAACTTATGAATGGTTAAACAACAAGAATGCTTCATCTGCTATCTGATAAAGATTTACCCATCCCTACTAAAGAGACAAGAAATCCAAATTTACTTTGTAGCTAAGAAAGCTGTTTTAATTTATCTTTATGTTGAAGTAATAACATTAAAGTTAAGGTATGTTTTTGCACGGATGTTACAATGTTGTGTCGGGATTTGTTTTATTTCATTTTAATTATTGCAAAAGAGACATCGGGGCATATTTATAAAGCTCTATACAGGGAGTGCAGAATTATTAGGCAAGTTGTATTTTTGAGGATTAATTTTATTATTGAACAACAACCATGTTCTCAATGAACCCAAAAAAACTCATTAATATCAAAGCTGAATATTTTTGGAAGTAGTTTTTAGTTTGTTTTTAGTTTTAGCTATTTTAGGGGGATATCTGTGTGTGCAGGTGACTATTACTGTGCATAATTATTAGGCAACTTAACAAAAAACAAATATATACCCATTTCAATTATTTATTTTTACCAGTGAAACCAATATAACATCTCAACATTCACAAATATACATTTCTGACATTCAAAAACAAAACAAAAACAAATCAGTGACCAATATAGCCACCTTTCTTTGCAAGGACACTCAAAAGCCTGCCATCCATGGATTCTGTCAGTGTTTTGATCTGTTCACCATCAACATTGCGTGCAGCAGCAACCACAGCCTCCCAGACACTGTTCAGAGAGGTGTACTGTTTTCCCTCCTTGTAAATCTCACATTTGATGATGGACCACAGGTTCTCAATGGGGTTCAGATCAGGTGAACAAGGAGGCCATGTCATTAGATTTTCTTCTTTTATACCCTTTCTTGCCAGCCACGCTGTGGAGTACTTGGACGGGTGTGATGGAGCATTGTCCTGCACGAAAATCATGTTTTTCTTGAAGGATGCAGACTTCTTCCTGTACCACTGCTTGAAGAAGGTGTCTTCCAGAAACTGGCAGTAGGACTGGGAGTTGAGCTTGACTCCATCCTCAACCCGAAAAGGCCCCACAAGCTCATCTTTGATGATACCAGCCCAAACCAGTACTCCACCTCCACCTTGCTGGCGTCTGAGTCGGACTGGAGCTCTCTGCCCTTTACCAATCCAGCCACGGGCCCATCTATCTGGCCCATCAAGACTCACTCTCATTTCATCAGTCCATAAAACCTTAGAAAAATCAGTCTTGAGATATTTCTTGGCCCAGTCTTGACGTTTCAGCTTGTGTGTCTTGTTCAGTGGTGGTCGTCTTTCAGCCTTTCTTACCTTGGCCATGTCTCTAAGTATTGCACACCTTGTGGTTTTGGGCACTCCAGTGATGTTGCAGCTCTGAAATATGGCCAAACTGGTGGCAAGTGGCATCTTGGCAGCTGCACGCTTGACTTTTCTCAGTTCATGGGCAGTTATTTTGCGCCTTGGTTTTTCCACACGCTTCTTGCGACCCTGTTGACTATTTTGAATGAAACGCTTGATTGTTTGATGATCACGCTTCAGAAGCTATGCAATTTTAAGAGTGCTGCATCCCTCTGCAAGATATCTCACTATTTTTGACTTTTCTGAGCCTGTCAAGTCCTTCTTTTGACCCATTTTGCCAAAGGAAAGGAAGTTGCCTAATAATTATGCACACCTGATATAGGGTGTTGATGTCATTAGACCACACCCCTTCTCATTACAGTGATGCACATCACCTAATATGCTTAATTGGTAGTAGGCTTTCGAGCCTATACAGCTTGGAGTAAGACAACATGCATAAAGAGGATGATGTGGTCAAAATACTCATTTGCCTAATAATTCTGCACTCCCTGTATGGAGCTTGATGCCCCGTGTTTTCGGTGAGCCTGAAGGGTCGCTGGAAACAGGAGTTATGAAGCAGCGGTCAAAAGAACGCTGCTCCATAACCTGTCTGCCTGCTCTGAGGCAGCGGACAGAAAGCAATCGAATATGATCGGGTTGATTGATACCCCCTGCTAGTGGCCAATTGGCCACAAATCTGCAGGTGGTGGCATTGCACAAGCAGTTCACAAGAACTGCTGGCGCAATGATAAATGCAGACAGCGTATGCTGTCGGCATTTATCGATGTACAGCAGACAAGGTGATGACCACACCATTGTAAATAGCCCCCATCATATTCAAAAAAGCAATTCCTCATAAAGGGATACATTGTATTTCTGTTGAGCGCTAACACCATGCAAAACAAATCAGTAGTGCTCTGATGTTTGCAATGGTATTACTAGTTAAAAGTAAAAAGTTAGCATTCAAGTTAAAGACTCAGACACGCTAACACCTGGGGGTCGGATAAAGCAACCGTGCAAATTCGCTTTCCCTGTAGACGAAGTCAACTGCGCTAAAGACGAAGGTGTGTTAAGAATACTTTAAATACTTATATTTTTTGTAAACATGCATCTATAACGATCTAACTATTTAAAAATAAAAAGATTTTCTTCTAAGTGAAGAGCATAGGTATTTGAAATATTTCTATAAAACAAGAACATATTATATTTGTTTAAAATGTATACTGGATATATCAAGGTGTTTAACTGGAAAGGGCTCAAAAGTGTGTGTATATGTATATATATATATATATATATATATATATATATATATATATATATATATATATATATATATATATATAAAACCAATTGCAGAGGGGGTACCAGCACACACTTTAATCATCCAACAGCCGGGGTGCTCTTCAAATTAGTACAGATAAATTCAAGCAATGGGAAGGCACTCACCGTATTTTTAAAATTATAAATCTTTTTAAAAATACGGTGACTGCCTTCCATTGCTTGAATTTATATATAAATATACTATATATATATATATATATATATATATATATATATATATATATATATATATATATATATATATATACTGTATATATATGTGTGTGTGTGCCTATATATGTATATATTTTTACACATATAAACACATAAATACGCATTTATACTCATACGTTCACATATATACATACTCATATACTAATAAATGTACGTTTGAGACCTTGCCCGTCAAACGTCTTGAAATATACCACTTTTTATACATGTATATCATATTAAGGGGTATATATATGTAAGTACGAGTGGACATGATACGATTATCAGTGAGATAGCAGTTCTTGTGAACTGCTGGTGCAATGCCGCCAGGGCCGTCTTTAACACAGGGATAAAGGGGCAGCTGCCCAGGGCCCAGTTTTTGTTGAGGGGCCCAAGAGTCCTAAAAAAAAAAAAATACATTTTTTTTTTGGTTCATGCCAGACTGCTGATGTCATGTGACATGGGGAACACACACAGTCAGTCCTAATACTGTCATAGTCAAAAGTTCTCTGCTTGTATTTATTTGTGAGAAACTGTGCCAGACAGTGCCAGTGTCATGTGACATGCCAAGCTAGTGCCATGTGCTGTTTTAGATGTGCACTGTGCAGCACTGAATGCAAAGCCCTAACTCAGCATCCAGCCATTCCCACTGCATCAGAAAAGGTCCTACTGGGGTTACCACTGTTACCAGGTAACTGCTCTGGTTGTGGGGATTGTTTCTGGGTAGGGCTGACTGTAGGCGCATGCAGCAGAAAGCTGGAGTGGCAGGCACGTGAGGATTTGAGCATCTGTGCAGCTGCATACACTGCTCTCTTCAGTCTTGAGGCTGTGTGACTCGTGTTACACTGTATCCCTGCAGCCTTGGGCAGACAGCATCCAGTCTGCTGGTCCCCTTAACCCTGCTCTTTCTGCTGTGACCCTAAGATCAACTAACTGAAGTTTGTTAGGGGAACAGTGCTTTGTAGAAAGTTGTCAGTGGGAAGAATAAGTAAGTGCACACACGCCCCCCCCCTGCAGCATTGTCTACTGCAGGGTGAGAGGGAACTTGTTCCTAGCAAAGAAGTGACATGTGCTGCTGTGGCTGATGTATAGTGTCATGCTGATACTTCACACATTAAGGTAAGGATTATTTTTATAGGTTTTTTTTCTCATTGTCTCAGATTTTACAGCTTCCCATAGTAGTTCTGCTCTTCCAGTCAGTAAACTTATATTTGTCTGCACCTCCATGCTTGCTCCTCAGTCTTTACCTTGCTTTGCTCCTGTTGGCTGCCCTAAATCTCTTTAACCAGTTTACCTCACACCAGAATCACATTCAAAAGCATATTAAATTAATCCACAGTGGAGGAATTTATATATTTATTTACTTATTAGTACTGCTTAGGTCCAGTTACACATATTGCAATTTATTTCATTTTTTTTTAAATGATTAGCCCAGCAGTAGATGATCCACTGCTGGGCTAATAATTTAAAAAAATATAAAATAAATTGAATTAGTTGTTTTTGGGATGTTGCGGTTGAGAGCGAAATTGCATGGGGGGGGGGGCAAGAAAATGTTTGCCCAGGGTCCATCAATATTAAAGACGGCCCTGAATGCCGCCCCTGCAAATTTTCTAGCAGTGGTTGTCAATCAACCTGATCGTATTTGATCGGGTTGGTTTCTGTCTGCGACCTCAGAGCAGAGGACAAGTTATGGAGTTATGATGTGCCAATAAAGCACCACTTTTGCACAAATCCAGAGAGTGCACAAGTTTTCCTTTTCTATATATATATATACATATATTTATAATGTGTATATATATATATATATATATATATATGTGTGTGTGTGTGTAATATTTTATTGTAATATGTTTTATATGTGGTTTGTGAAGCTTTTATTTCTAGTCCTAACGCTTAACTTAAAGTTTCAAGTCATGATAATTTGTTTAGCGCTATTATGAGTTGCACTCGATAACCATAATTTCAAAACTTCTAATTTGAGCAATGTTTAGTGTGGTTGTGATATCCATTGAAAGTACATGGTGCGCTAAGGGGGTGTCGGCTGCGTTTAACATTCTCTGGTAATTTAGTTTTACCATTGACTTGAAATATTAATTTGTGCGCTACTTTTAGGGTGGTCAAGCAATATTGATAGCGCACCCTGCACTATCAATAGCACTCCATGAGGCCTATTTAACAACGGTCTGTCGGACCTGATCCGACAGTGTGGATCAGGTCTGACAGACCTCGCTGAATGCAGACAGCAATACGCTCTCCGTATTCAGCATTGCACCAGCAGCTCTTGTGAGCTGCTGGTGCAATGCCGCCCCCTGCAGACTCACGGCTAAACGGCCGCCAGCAGAGGGGTGTCAATCAACCCGATCGTACTCGATCGGGTTGAATTGTGGTGATCTCTGTCCGCCTCCTCAGATCAGGCGGACAGGTTATGGAGCAGCGGTCTTTAGACCGCTGCTCCATAACTTGTGTTTCTGGCGAGTCTGAAGGCTCGCCGGAAACACGGGGCGTCAAGCTCTATATACGGAGCTTAATAGATATGCCCCCATGTGTAATATGGGCCAAAATGTTTAGTTATGTAAAATTTAAACATCTCTAAATAAATACGAAGTAACACATTTTTAAATTTAAACTAACATCTTAGTGTCAGTTAGGGACCTGCCAAATAATGCTCTTAGACTGTCAGGTAGTGCCTACCAATGCTATTACCAATTCCATGTTAACCAATGAAAATTAACAGGAAGTACCAATGAGCATTAGTAGGAAATGCATAACTGGTTCAGCTGTATTTGCTCTTATTGAAACAGCTATTAACTTTTTCATATCGATAACAGATCATTATTTGAGTACAGTATCCCTTTAAGTTTATTATACTTCAAAACAACTGGTTATCATCAAAGAAAAATAAACAAAATGTCATGTTTATAAAACAAGTTATAGAAAGGTGTAAACATAAACTCTTTTTTTATGTCAACAGTAATTTATTTCATTATTTGTGACTATGAATTTGACCTTGATCTAGGGGGGAAAATACAACCATTTAAATCATGAAAGTATACGATTCGGTGATTGTGATTTTTTTCTTTTTGTACTCCAAAGGGATTATCGGCCTTGATTTTTTATTTTTTGTTTTAATCTAGAGCATTAAGAGACAAGCATGAAACATGCTGTTACACATTGTTTTTTTTACAGAAAAGAGAAGGTGAATACCATGACTTGCAAATGGATTGTTTATATACCTCTTAATCATAAACCTTGATAAACAGCTAACAGCAAAGTGATTTCATTAAAGGGAACAGTGATTGCTTTAGAATACAAATCAGTATTGAAGAGATTATTTATGCAAGATATAATCAGGAATCATTTAGAAAATCTACATTTTTTTAGCCAATCTTTGGACTTTCTTCAAGCTGTCATGTGATCAAATAATACATTTTTATTTTCTATATTGAAAGTCAATGGATAGTTTATGCATCATAGAAAAAAATGCAGCTGGTTAAGTGAAAGATTCATAGACCTACTTGAAAAATATAATTGCAGGTCAATTATCATGGAGTTTTTCTAAGGCATTTGGCTCAGGTGAACAGCCCCTATGACTTATGTGAGGACAACTGGAGACCTATATCCAATCAGAAAACAGATGTTAAGATGTTTCTCAAAGTATTTTCTCTTTCAAATTCTACACTTTGGATCTGTTGGAAGCTCATTCTCATGACTTGTTGAGTGACCGAAAAGGTCTTTACAAGCAAAAAGGTAAGGTTCCTGCACATGCTCAATAGAAATTCCTTAAAACATTATTAAGGAGATTCACTTTTTTTGTGAATCGACAGTGACGTTTTTGCACATGCGCATGCTTTTTGAATGATTAGGATGACTTTTCGGTGCATGCCCCTTACAAATCAAAATAAATTCACTTCCTTTTTGAAAATGCATTCAACAAATCGCTGACGTTCGTTAGTAAAATATTATTTTAAATTATTTAATCCAGGTATTAAGTGAACAGTTTACTGTTTATGTATCATATCAATTAAATAAATAGCTGTTCACTATACTAATAAGCCAAGAGTTACAGGAAAGACAAAATCCAAGAGTTCCAGGAGGAACAAGCCATTTTAGCTTTTACAAACACAAATTTTACAGTACCCCCTTTCTGAGGATACCCTCTGGCCAGCTTTAGCCTTTTCATACAAAAGTAGATCTTCTTCATACACCAGAGTCACTTAAAGGGCCATAATACCCAAATGTTTAAACACTTGAAAGTGATGCAGCATAGCTGTAAAAAGCTGACTAGAAAATATCACCTGAACATCTCTATGTAAAAAAGAAAGATATTTTACCTCAAAAGTTCCTAAGTTGCCACATCCCATTGTAAAGGACTTCTAAGTAGCATTTTAGTGTGTCTGTCCTGGGACAGCTGAAAGGTTGAGCCTCGTGAACTCTCATATTATTTCACCAATCAGGTAAAGGAAGCTTACTATGAAATCTCATGAGAGTTAAGTCAAATCTCATGAGATCACAGTAAGAGTTCATGACCTCAGCACTGCTGATGCTGATTGGCTGCTGTTCATTTCTTCATTTTTTTTTTATTTTTACCTGCAGCTGGGAGCAGCTGAGTATAACTTTTTACACAGAAATAACTCTACTGAGCTGAGGAGATTGTGAGGTAAAATATCTTCCTTTTTTACATAGGGATGCTCAGGTGATATTTTCCTGTCAGCTGTTTACAGTTATACTGCATCAGTTTCAAGTGATTTAGCATATGAGTATTATGTCCCTTTAAGGAACAGTCTGGATGAAGAGTCTCAAAAACTAACATGTCTAGAATTGGACCATGCAAATATCTGAATGTTTCAGTCCTGAGGCATAGGTTTTATCCTAGGCCTGTATTGTCTGCAAAGCTAGGATGAATGGATAAACCCAGAAAATGGTTAGGTGAACAGATTTCTCATTGTCTTTATCTGCTGCGGTATAGCCTTCTGAAAAATCACTAAATGTGCTGAGCATCAAAATAATTGGAGTTTCAGAGGAGGGAAATTCATTAGACATGAAAGTATCTTTGGAAATCTGAAGTGGATCAGTTGCTCACAATCTACTGGACCATATTAAAAGCAGCAGACAGGCATAGCAAAACTTTATATATCAGAGTACGTATACAGAGATTGTCACATTTACTATAAAGATCTGGTGATTCACATTTGTTTTTTTGTTGGTAGCATCGCTTAAAGTGAATACAGAGCCTGATTTGAGTTTGGCAGTTAGTACCAGAGATGAAGGAAAAGTAAACATAGTCCCAGCATTAACATTTATATATTTTTTGCAAAAAACCTTTAAGTGTCTGAAAACTTTTTCTCAGTAGTTTAAACTAGGGTTAACATTTTATCCAAACGATTCCCTATAGTTTGGTTAAAGTCATGCTTAGGGAAAGGGACGGGTATTGAAGCCCAGAGTCAGAGGTGTTCATTAATGGAACTGAGGTCTTGTGTAGGACAATACAAGGAAAAAGCAGAGGTAGCTAGTGTAGAAACCTAAGGAGACATATTAACACAACTCAGCACCACAAGGACAGAGGTATGAGGCTAGCAAAAAGAAAAAGAGGATGGTATTCTAAAGTAGCAGCTGACGAATGCTACACTGGAACACAGGATAAGAGTCTGTGAGTAGAGCTGCTGTTGACATGGGAACACATTAGAACAGTCCATTATAGAACTGCAACTAATGAACAAGAAACAGTGACAATCTGTTCATAGAGTTGCAGCTGAGACAGGAACAAAGGAACACAAAATGGCAGAATGTGTACAGATCTGCAGCTGACATAGGAACACAGGGTGGAAGTCTGTGAATAGAGTTAATGCTGGATAACAGGAACATAAGTTCAAAAGATGGCAGTCTGTGAGTAGAGTTAAAACTAACAAAATGACACAAGATGATGATTGCATAGCTGGGACGGAAGTTCACTCAAATCTGTGCTGAACAGAGCCCACACTTGGGTTTAGAGCAGAAAAGTAGGAGAAACTGTGAGTAAATACAAAGCAAAGATACTAAAGGGCCTCTCTCGCCTTTGTATAATAGGCCACAAGGACATTTGACCGTATAAGCCACACAAGTTGTATTACAAGTAAATAAATTACTGATATAAATATTTCTTCCAGTATAAGGATGACTTATGTAATTCCCCTTGATGATATTTTAGCATTGTAAACAGTTAAAACATTGCTTGGTTGTAACTTCCTTCCATCAATATACAATTTGCATTTATGTATCCAATCCAATATCTCTTAAAAGGACATAAAAGTGTAAGAATGTGTAAGCACACCTCTGCTTTTCTTTTTAAAAAAACACTGGTCATAATCCTTTGAGAAGCCTCTTAAGTCTATATACACAGGTAAACCTGACGTTACCCAAGTGGCTGTGGGCAAAGCCCAATGTAACATGATGAATCTTCTCAGAGTGCATCGACTTACCGCATCAAACATATATACAATGAACTGTAATTCACAAATTTTCACTATCTTTTTTGCCTCCATCTGGGAGGTTCAAGGGGTGCCAGAGAATCGGTGGGGCACCTTCATTGAACCCCCCAGGCAGACGCAAAAATTTTTGTGTAAATGGGGGAATTACATTACTTTGGGCTTTACCCACAGCCGCTTGAGTAATGTCAGGTTTACCCGGGTAATCCTAGGATTACCCAGATTTCTGACTTTACCAGTTACCTATATATACATCGCCTCTGACGAAGCAGGGAGGAGCCTTGTGAAACACGTTAGGCCCATTGTACGCAACGGAGAACTTGAGTGAGCTATGAGTAGCAGTGTGTCTGTAGCCGGCTTCTATGCAGAGTGACTGCTGCCTCAGCTACACCACTTCCATTCTTGTTTTATCATGTGCTTAAGTGACCTTGTTCAGAGCCCTAGATATTAAAGGTGTTAGGGGAAAGTATAAGATATTATTCATTTTTACGCTACTTTTCCACACTTGTAAATAAGGGGCATTTACAACTGTAAAGAGTACAAAGGATTCCTTATTCATATGTAGATTGATGTTTTAGAGAAACAACCTTTAACCAACACTGTGACATACCTCATATGTTTGAGGGTGTATCCTGTGAGTGAACATCTTTTACTTTTTAATATAATAAACGGACTTTGTTTTATCTGCACTTTGCTTGTGCTCTTTGTTGCGCTTCATTTGTTCTGTTTTTACAGAGTATCGTTTTGGACCTGCTGTTTGTCATTAGGATCACACCAGTGATATAATAAGGAGCTGCACTTTGGACACATAGAAACCATCAGACCTAAGAAGGGATCAAGTATTTGACTTATGTTATTTACAGACTTTATTTATTCTGTTAATTTTATCTTTTCTTGAATGGACTTATTTTTTGTCATATATTTTTACTGATATTTCGGTACTACTCTGTGTGGTGCTATTTTGTGTGGCGCTACCTTGGATATATATATATAAAAAAGTGGTTTATTTTAAGTTGTAAACATTTTTGGGGCATGACCCCGTCATCAGACAAGTGAAAAGGAGTTGTTTTTCACTTGTCTAATGATGGGTTCACGCCCGAAAATGTTTACAACTTAAAATAAAGCACTTTTTTCCATGGTGAGTGTTCTCTTCTGCTTTCTTATATACTTTATTGTGGGAAACACCCCGGCTCAACTCAGGATCAGTGAGTGCTGGCTTATTGCACACTATGGGGCCAATTTATTAATGAGCGAACAGACATGATACGATGTAGCGTATCATGTCTGCTGCACATCGATAAATGCAGACAGCATACGCTGTTGACATTTATCATTACACAAGCAGTTCTTGTGAACAGCTGGTGTAATGCCGCCCCTGCAGATTTTTGGCTGCTAGCAGGGGGTGTCAATCAACCTGATTGTATAGGATTGGGCGGATTGACGTCTGCGGCCTCAGAGCAGGCGGACAAGTTATGGAGCAGTCGTCTTTAGATCGCTGCTTCATAACTGCTGTTTCCAGCGAGCCTACAGGCTCGAGCGGAAACAGGGGCATCAAGGTCCAGTCAGAGCTTGATAATTCGGCCCCTATATATATATATATATATATATATATATATATATATATATACAGTACACACGCACAAACACACAATTACACCTACAGTTTCTGTTTATTTTAATGTTGATTCACCGATTTGGTTTACATAAAATAGGGGTATATTTACGTTGAAAATATTACTGTTTTATATGTATTTTCCGAACTATCTTTTATGTATTTAGATCTATTTTTCACATGTGCTACATTATCCACATGAGATTTTATGTTCCACACTGCCAGAGATTCTTTCATTTCTATGTATAAATCTTTACAAGGTTATATAGTGAGGAAGATTTATGTTCTAATAATTTGATCAAGTATAATACTTATTTCTCTTTATATTGCTAGTAGTATGATTTATATTAGCATATTTTACTAACTACCCTAAGGAAATGACATTTTCTTATGATCATAAATAGATTTGTTCTTTTTATTTTTAATTTTGTGGAAAAGATCTATGACTTTCTCTAAATAGTTTTTTTTTTTCTTTGTAGCTTGATTAGGTTTATTTTTAAGTTTGTTCATTTTCAAAAGAAAATTAATGGTAAGGAATTAATAAAACTTTAAGATTATAGTTATTGTCTCAAGATACCTCTCTCTTGTAGATTTTTCACAAAACATCAATGTTAAATTGGGGTTGCTACACTTTTTACTATATACATAGTAACAAACGCTGCGTTCGTTCTTTTTTTAATAGAGATTGACACCACATTTCCTCCAAGGTGTCAATCTCAGAACATATATTTTTATTTATTGTGTATGCAGCGCTTTTTTTTTTAAAATACATTTTTATTAATTTTCAATTCTGTGAGTTAAATGAAAAGGAAGGAGGAACACCCTCCATTGTTGCACAAACACTCTGCATATAATACAGAAAGTAAACATAAATAAATCTACATACATTGGGGCCTATCTATCAAGCTCTGAAAGGAGCTTGATGGCCCGTGTTTCTCGCGAGTCTGAAGACTCGCCAGAAACACCAGTTATCAAGCAGCAGTCTAAAGACCGCTGCTTCATAACCTGTCCGTCTGCTCTGAGCAATTTAACCCGATCAAGTACGATCGGGTTGATTGACTCCCCCCTGCTGGCGGCCGATTGGCAGGGGGCGGCGTTACACCAGCAGCTCTTGTGAGCTGCTGGTGCAATGCTGAATACGGAGAGCGTATTGCTCTCCGTATTCAGCGAGGTCTGGCGGACCTGATCCGCACTGTCGGATCAGGTCCACCAGACTTTGATAAATAGAGGCCATTATATCATGCCATGAACATTTTAAACTTCTAAACAGCAATAGGGCAAAAAAAACATATTGGTCTCTTGTATTACAGGGACCTATTGACTTATTCTTAATCTGGTTTGTCTTCTGATATATACAATAATATCTAACAACAACAACAAAAAGAAAAAAGAAAAAAATAAGATGAAGGGAACCAAAATATAGTGTCCCACTCCATATCTCTCATCTGCCTCCCCCAACTCCTCAATGTGTTTATTCTTCTATCCAACATTTGGGAAAATAACCATCATAGACATTCTCTAATATATATTGCGTATTACTGAAAGGTTTTACTATTTGGTACTGGACATTTACTGGAAGTGACTTAATAACTATTGTCCATTTGTTAAAAAGAGAGTTGTTCCAATGTACATTGTGTTATTAAAGCCTTTTAAACTCATTAAATTGTGGGGCTCTATGAGACTTCCAGTTTTTAAGGATAGGATTCCTATTTAGTAATATACTTGTTTTGAGTAAATTGTTGTTCTTATATTGATTGGAGTATTTAATTAAGAAAATGACATGCTGTGCTGAGATCTCATTTCTTACTTCCAATACTTGTGTTAGCCAATAATTGATTTGAACCCAGATTTGCCCAATCTTTGGGCATAAACCAGAAATAATGAAGAATGTCTGCTGCCTGTGAACTACATTTAGGACATAATTGATTACTCTTGTACCATTTCTGAAGATTGTGAGCAGTTATATATGCTTTATTCATCACTTTCAGATGTAATTCACCCCACGCTGTCTGTACCCCAGATGTGTTTATTATATTTAGACTATCTTGCACCATAGTGGCATTAATGTCAGGGAAGTCTTTTTGCCATTTATATTAAATCCCTTCAATTTGCTTAATATTCAGATTAGAATTAATTAGATTATATAGGTGGGAAATCAAATATAATCCCTTTTTATATAGTTTGATTCGAGAAATCATTGGTCCCAACGACCAGTCACTGGTATATTTTTTTTGTAATTTATTTATATAGTGCCTAATTTGTAGAAAGGCAAAAACGTCTTGCTTGGGAAGATAATATTGTAAGGAGACTTTTGGAATGAGTTAATGGATAAATCTGGAGATAAGATTTGTTCAATCTGTGAGAGACCTTTCTCCTTCCATTGTAAAAAGATCCTATATGAAAGACCTGGTTCAAAATCGGGATTTCCAGTAATTGTCAGAAATTCTGTACAGAAGGGATTAACATTGATTTCCAGGCAGAATTTCTGCCAAGCCAGTATTATATTTTTGAAGGACACCAAATTAATAATTTTCTTTGATAATTTAGAAGGTGGAAAATGGAGAATAGCTTAAAGATCAAATGGAGCTATCATAGCAGTTTCAAGTTGAGTACATGAAACATATTCTTGTCCTGTGACCCAATCTAATGCAAATTTCAACAGAGCAGCAATATTATAATATTTCGCATTAGGAAAAGCTAGACCAGCGGCCTTGCTTAAAGCAATTCAAGGTCTTTGCCCATTCCATATAAATTTTGTGCAATTTTGGTTAAAACTCGTTACATCTATCTTACGTAAGAACAACAGAATGTTTTGAAAATTATATAATAGTTTTGGGAACAATATGGTTTTAATTAGCATTACTCTTGCCATGATGGAGATTGGGAGATTCATCCAGTCTGCTGTCTTTCTCTTGCATTCTGCAAAAAACTTGACAACATTCTGGTCGTACCACTTTAATGGATTCCTAGTTAGAATTATTCCAAGATATTTATTTGTTGGACCTCTTTAAAGGGATGTTTAAAGGATAAGTTAACTGGTTTATTTAACCAAAGCAGATCCGATTTCCCTATATTAATATTGTATCCTGATATAAAACCAAATCGTTGAATATCAGCTATCAAGATTGGTAGAGTATCTTGTAAGTTACTTAAATACAGTAGGAGATCGTCAGCATATAAAGACAAAACAAAATCCTGGTCTCCTATTTGGATACCTTTTAGATGTTGTCTTAGAAAAATGGCTAGAGGTTCCAGCAAAAGGTTAAAAAGTAGGGGGGATAGGGGACATCCTTGCCTAGTACCGCATTGGAGTTTAAAGCTGTCTGAGCCCACTCCATTTAATATCACTGCCGAAGTTGGCTTATTATAAATAGATTGGATGAAATTAAGAAAATTTCCTGAAAAACCAAACTCCTCTAAGGTAGTAAACAGGTGGTCCTATTTTATATATTTACCTGCCTTTACTTGTTCCAGTAATAGTCTAAGATCAGCATTGTTTTACGTATATTTTTAACCGGATTCCTACCCGGCATGAAACTAGCCTGATTTTCGTGGACTATTTTATGTAAGTGGGGTTTCAAACAATTAGCAATTATTAAAGTTAGAAGTTTCTAATCAAAATAAGTAAAGCTATAGGTCATAGGAGGACACATTTTTGGGGTCTTTATCCTTCTTAAAAGGACACTAGATGAAAAAAAAACATTTTGTGATTCAGATAGAGCATGCAATTTTAAGCAACTTTCTAATGTACTCCTATTATCAATTTTTCTTCACTCTCCTGCTATCTTTATTTGAAAAAGAAAGTCCAGTACCTTGGACAGCACTTGTTTATTGGTGGATGAATGTATCCACCAATCAGCAAGAACAACCCAGGTTGTTCACCAAAATGGGCCGGCATCTAAACTTACATTCTTGATTTTCAAATAAAGATACCAAGAGAATGAAGAGCATTTGCTAATATGAGTAAATTAGAAAGTTGCTTAAATTTGCATGCTCTATCTGAATCACAAAAGAAAAAATTTGGGTTCAGTGTCCCTTTAAGTATTAAAGTGATGTTTGACGCTGCATAATTGTGTGAGGGTAGTTTCCCTTTATCAAAATAACTATTAAACAAGTTATATAGGATGGGTGTTATCTGTTCTATAGGAATTCTATAAAATTCTGCTGGTAGAGCATCTGGGTCAGGTGCTTTATTTAATTTTGCCGCTTTTATCCCATCCATAATTTCCTGCATTGATATTGTGCCATTTAGTTGTTGTATAACCTTGTATGGTAGCCAAGGTAACTTCACGCCTTTCCAAAAAGCTTTTTTTAGTTCTAAAGGTGTTTCCTCGGCTGAGTACAGATTTTAAAAGAAATTAAAAAAAAGAATTTCTAATCTCTGTATTCGTTGTGTATCTCTTTGAATCTACCTTAATTGCCTCCACGTAGTTATTTGATTTTTGCTTCGTAATTCTGGACAGATATTTAGCTGCACTTCCCCTATAGCCCCCATATAGTGCTTTTAATCGTAATTCTTCTTGCATTACGTTTTGTTTAAGAAAAAGATCCCTCTGTGTTTTACTGTTTACATAATTATCCCAATTACATTTTGTTGGAGCGGCTAAATATCTATTTTAACTATTCTTGACAGTATTGGCAAGTTGTACATTTCTCTGATTGTATATTTTGTTTAAGGCCACAAAGATGGGCTTTTATATCCCCCCGCATCACCGCTTTCCCGGATTCCCAAAACATTTCTGTTTTGTCTTAATATGTGTGGTTAAATTCTGTGTACTCTGACCATTTATATTTCATCCAGTTCTGAAATTTAAGATTATGTACTAAATGCTTAGGAAAGAAAAAATTATTAGATGGTAGACGTTGTAAGGATTTAGTATTAATTTCTAGTGATATAATTGAGTGATCTGATATGCATATGTCCTTTATATTTGTTTTTATTTCCAGTCCCAATAGAATGTCAGTAACCAGAAACATATCTATGCGTGACATAGTGTGATGACTTTTGGACATGCATGTAAAGGCTTTTGTGTCTGGGTTTTGAATGCGCCATATGTCACGGACACCTGCTTTATGACAAAATCTCTGGAATATCCGGGTTTTCTTATCTTTAACTGCTGATGGTCTCAATCTATCCATATTTGACACAGCTATTAAGTTTAAATCCCCACCTATCATTAGATTCTTCCCTTTTAAACTAATTAATTTTAGGGCCAGGGTATCCCAAAATGTATCCTCTGTTTTGTTTGGACCATATATATTACATAAAGTAAAAAAAGTTTTAACTATTTCTATGTTGATGATCTGGGACCTACCTTCTAGATCTATTGTTTGATCTAAACTTTGATATGTTAGCTGTTTATTTATTAAGATGGCCACCCCTTTTCTCCTCCCCTGGCCTGAAGCAGGGATAACCTCTCCAACCTATTTTCTCCTAAGTTTCAGAGTTTCTTGATCATTAAGGTGGGTTTCTTGGAGCATTGCCACGTCCGGTCTAAGTCGGGAAAGTTCTTTAATTATTGCCTTCCTTTTGATTGGGAAGGTAATTCCCTCCACATTCCATGACAGGGACTTAAGTGACTCTTTCCCCATCTTAAATACCCTGTGTAAATACCAGAACATTTCCTCTATAAATGACTAACCTGGTTGGGAGTGGGTAGGCCCTAGACAAAAGATGAGGGAGAGGGGAGGGGGCAAAAAAGGGGGGACACAGGAAAAAAGAGGACTGCAAGGAAAATACGAAAGAACCATGATATATCTCTAAAAAATTTTTAAAAAACATAATACTCCGATATTGACTTTAAACAGACATTTTTACGCTATAGTTGTTCTATCCCCATTTCTTTGCAAAAATTTTGTGCTACTTGTACACTGTTCAATATTTCACTTTAGTTGGCTATAACATTCTAGCATTAATTATTAGTGCAATAGGGAGCCATCTCCCTCCTCTTGGCGGACGTTTCAACTGAAAAATCCTGAAAAAGGAGTATTTTATTTTGATCCACCAGTAGGGGGGCATGTTGCCTATATGCTCTAAGGAAATTAACTTTATCTTGGAAATTCAAGAATTTGGCTATGATGGGTCTGTTTCTGACTGTACCATCTGGATTTTTCCTAGGGGGACCTACTCTATGAATCCTTTCAATCTGTATAGGAGCTGAGGGACTGAGTATTTTTAGTGCCCTTGGTAGGGTATCTTTAATGAATTGCATAAGATTTTGATATTCAGGGGTTTCGGGAAGGCCAATAATTCTTAAGTTGTTCCGCCTAGAGCGGTCTTCTAGGTCTTCTAATCTTGTTTGTAAACTTTGAATAATTTTATTATGTGAAACATTACTTTGTTCAAGATGAGTGATCCTATCCTCAGTATCCGAGACCCTTACTTCTACCTCATTTAATCTCAAGGAAAATGTCAACAGTCAAATTACATATATCTTGTTTGATCTCTTGTTTAAGTGATTCAAATTGTGGAGATATCAGATTTGACATTTGAGTTACTATGTCATCTATTCCATAATTAGAAGTGATTGTTTCAATCTTATCTTGTGTAGGCTAAAGCCTGCCGCTTCCACCTTAAAAATATTGCTAAAATTAAACATTTCCTTACACAAGATACAACCAAGATTTTAATCCACTCTCTCATCCTTTCCCGCCTCGACTACTGCAATTCCATCCTCTCTGGTCTACCTAGCTGCCGCATAGCTCCTTTACAATCCATTATGAATGCCTCTGCCAGGCTCATCCTCCTTACTCGTCGCTCTTCATCTGCTGCACCTCTCTGCCAATCCCTTCACTGGCTTCCTCTTGCCTCTAGGATTAAACATAAAATCCTCACCCTGACATATAAAGCTCTCAACTGCACTGCTCCCCCTACATCTCAGAACTTGTCTCTAGATACGCTCCCTCCCGTACCCTTCGATCAGCTCAGGATCTCCTCCTCTCCTCCTCTCTTGTTACTTCCTCACATTCACGTTTACAGGACTTCTCCAGACTGGCCCCCATCTTGTGGAATTCCCTGCCTCGCTCCATAAGACTCTCCCCTAGTTTTAACAGCTTCAAGCACTCCCTAAAAACTTTACTATTCAGGGATGCATACAACCAACACTAACCTTTCCTAACGCCATTGCTTTCCTCTTGAACCCCTTAGATTGTAAGCCTATGGGCCCAGCTGTTTACAGATCGCTTCATAAGAGCCGACTACAACAGTGAAACTCTCGTCAGGGCCCTCTACCCACTTGACCCCTACAAAAGCTATCCTGTACACCGACTATGTTTACAGCGCTGTGGAATCTGTTGGTGCTCTACAAATACCTGATAATAATAATAATAATAATAATAGGCTCTACATTGAGTTCTGCTGACTTAACATTTCTCTTCTCTATATGTTTTGGCGGCATGGCTGGTGAATTACCCTTGGCCGGTGCCATATATATTTCCATGTGGAAAGGTGTTACAAACAATGCTTATAAGGTTTTTTTTTTGTTTTTTTTAAAAAAAGGGAAGTGCAGAGAAAATATAAAAACAATGAAACCCAGAGAGGGCAAAAAAAGATGAAAAAGAGCAAACATGAGGATATGTGCAATGTGAGTGATAAAGAAATAAAAATAATAATAAAAAAAATGTGTGTACTAGGGACAGAGGTCTGACTTCAGCTCTGTCTTATCTCAGTTCAAGTGACTTCTGAAGTGTGACAAAACTATGTGATTGAGTGCACTCTTGAAATAATGCCTATAGTGAGGAGAGCTTTGATTAATATCACACTCGCCAAAATTAGGGAAACTTATTTTAAACTTTTCCAGCGGTGCTCAATGGCTGTCCTAATAGACTCAGAGAAAATGAAGAGTCTCCGCTCCTGCACTTGACTAATATTATCCAAGGAGTTTTACTCTCAGAGCTTATTATATAAATCTATATTCTATTATAACTTGACTCCCAATGATTACTACTGTACAGATAAATCAAAACAATTGGGACATGAAACAGCCATATATATGGTAAGGGGAGAGGAACAGTTGCATAAGTAGATAGATCACCATACAACAGTGGAAATCCCCCCTATTTATGTTTAGATTTGATCTCAGTTCCAAAAAATCATAGATATTTTAACGGTTAGCAAAGTCCTCCACTCTTGATAATCCTGCTGTGTTGGTCACACTTCCACTCTTATTATTATGATGTCCTTAGCCTTGTTCACATTCTGTAAGTCAAGTCTGAGTAGAAAAAATTTGTGCGACTTTAAATCCTGGAGGTCCAAAGTTAATTATGTTGGGAGCTTAACTTGATTTAATACGGTATCCATGACCTTTGCTCTGTAAGCTTGTGTGTTTGAAATACTGACCGGCTTTTTATAGGTCTAGTAATGTAGCCTGTTGTCTCCTCTTAGTCCCTTTGCTTCTTCCCTCCCCTTAGCTCCTTGGGGTGTCAGCCTTAAGTGGGGGAGATTCTCAGGGGCCTAGTTATCAACGTGTCTACTTTACCTGCCTTTGCCGGTTCAATACGCCCGCCTAAGCTCGCCTACCATCGCCGCCGCGGACCTGAATACGTTCGCCTAAGTTATCAATAAAGCTGTCAAAAAGCCGCGCACCAAGTACGGGGCGATGAGCAGCAGACTGAGATAGTCTCAGCACCCATTGTGCCGCTTTGCATAATTGCCCGGGGGGCCAGGTATAATTCCGTCCCCTACCTGATAGTTCAAGTGTTGGACAGGAGCCGCGATGTTGGTTCTCACCCCATAGACGCCTACTGACGTATTACCTGTGAAAGGTTCAGAGTAGCTTCAGCCACAAAGTGCTTATGTTGCCTTTTGACTTCCGTGGTACACGGAGTGATCCTGTGTCCTGGCCTGAATTGCTTATATCGGCCAAGGGAGCCTTCACCTGGCGGAGGATGAATTCCACTACTCAAAGCTGATTGGAACAGCCAATAGAATGCGAGCTCAATCTGATTGGAATCAGCCAATCGGATTGAACTTGAATCTGATTGGCTGTTTCCATCAGCCAATCAGAATTTTCCTACCTTATTTCCGATTGGCTGATAGAATCCTATCAGCCAATCGGAATTCGAGGGACGCCATCTTGGATGACGTCCCTTAAAGGAACCTTCATTCTGTGTTAGGACGTCAGAAGAAGAGGATGGATCCGCGCCGGAGGTCTTGAAGATGGAGCCGCTCGTCGACGGATGGAAGAAGATAGAAGATGCCGCTTGGGTGAAGATGTCTACCGGTCCGGATCTCCTCTTCTGCCCGGATAGGATGAAGACTTCAGCCCCGATGATGGACCTCTTCACCCGCCGCTTGGATGAAGACTTCAGCCGGAGGATGGACATCTTCAGCCCCCGCTTGGATGAAGATTTCGGAGCCTGGACCGAGCGGTGATACCCGGTGTGGTGAAGATAAGGTAGGAAGATCTTCAGGGGCTTAGTGTTAGGTTTATTTAAGGGGGGTTTGGGTTAGATTAGGGGTATGTGGGTGGTGGGTTGTAATGTTGGGGGGGGTATTGTATGTTTTTTTTTTACAGGCAAAAGAGCTGAATTCTTTGGGGCATGCCCCGCAAAAGGCCCTTTTAAGGGCTGGTAAGGTAAAAAAGCTTTTCTATTTTTATTTTAGAATAGTGTAGGGCATTTCTTTATTTTGGGGGGCTTTGTTATTTTATTAGGGGGCTTAGAGTAGGTGTAATTAGCTTAAAATTGTTGTAATATTTTTATAATGTTTGTAAATATTTTTTTATTTTTTGTAACTTAGTTCTTTTTTTATTTTTTGTACTTTAGTTAGTTTATTTAATTGTATTTATTTGTAGGTATTGTATTTAATTAATTTATTGATAGTGTAGTGTTAGGTTTAATTGTAGATAATTGTAGGTATTTTATTTAATTAATTTATTGATAGTGTAGTGTTAGGTTTAATTGTAACTTAAACTTCGTCCTGGAAATGACAAAAAAGAAGAGGCGCTCTGGTGCAGATAAACCCAACAATGAGTGAGATTTTCCAATAGAAGAAAAACTAATACTCACAAGGATATTTGCACATCCAGTGCAATAATTCGCAAGCTGAAACTTCGGAGCCGTTCGGCTGACTCTTACTCTCCCGGTCTGCTCCTGGCGATAATCACGCCCCTAAGAGGAGTGAAACACAAAACACCTTTGGTGCAGATAACCCCGACCAATGTCGGACAAACAACAGTGAGTTAGGTATATATACTCACAAACGTGTGTGCACAATCAGTGCAATATCAGGCGGACCGAAACTTTATAAAGCCGTTCGGCTGACTTCCAACAATGGTAACTGCTGCTGAGCAAAGATGTGGATCTATATACAGAGTTGGCTGCCAACCAGGGGGCACACTGCTAATAACAGAACAATCTGCGATCCTTCTCACACTCTCTAATGTCCAGTCGGTGAAATGATTCCAAGCAAGGTAGAACAATATAAAAACTTTTATTAAAAATCTTAAAACTTCGTTAATTGTAACTTAGGTTAGGATTTATTTTACAGGTAATTTTGTAATTATTTTAACTAGGTAGCTATTAAATAGTTATTAACTATTTAATAGCTATTGTACCTGGTTAAAATAAAAACAAAGTTGCCTGTAAAATAAATATTAATCCTAAAATAGCTACAATTTAATTATCATTTATATTGTAGCTATATTAGGATTTATTTTACAGGTAAGTATTTAGCTTTAAATAGGAATAACTTATTTAATAAGAGTTAATTTATTTCGTTAGATTTAAATTATATTTAACTTAGGGGGTGTTAGTGTTAGGGTTAGACTTAGCTTTAGGGGTTAATAAATTTAATAGAGTAGCGGTGAGGTCCGGTCGGCAGATTAGGGGTTAATACTTGAAGTTAGGTGTCGGTGATGTTAGGGAGGGCAGATTGGGGGTTAATACTATTTATTATAGGGTTATTGAGGCGGGAGTGTGGCGGATTAGGGGTTAATTCATTTATTATAGTAGCGGTGAGGTCCGGTCGGCAGATTAGGGGTTAATAATTGTAGGTAGGTGGAGGCGACGTTGGGGGCGGCAGTTTAGGGGTTAATAAATATAATATAGGGGTCGGCGGTGTTAGGGGCAGAAGATTAGGGGTACATAGGGATAACGTAGGTGGCGGCGGTGTGCGGTCAGCAGATTAGGGGTTAAAAAATTTTAATAGAGTGGCGGCGATGTGGGGGGACCTCGGTTTAGGGGTACATAGGTAGTTTATGGGTGTTAGTGTACTTTAGAGCACAGTAGGTAAGAGCTTTATGAACCGGCGTTAGCCCAGAAAGCTCTTAACTCCTGGGTTTTTGCTGCGTCTGGAGTTTTGTCGTTAGAGTTCTAACGCTCACTTCAGCCAAGACTCTAAATACCGGCGTTAGAAAGATCCCATTGAAAAGATAGGATACGCAAATGGCGTAGGGGGATCTGCGGTATGGAAAAGTCGCGGCTGCAAAGTGAGCGTTAGACCCTTTCCTGACTGACTCTAAATACCAGTGGTAGCCCAAAACCAGCGTTAGGAGCCCCTAACGCTGGTTTTGACGGCTAACGCCAAACTCTAGATCTAGCCGTAAATGTATATATTGTAAATGTATTATTATTCTGAGCTTATATATATAACATGTAATTATCAGGGTATCATATGTATTTATTTGTAATTGTATATTTTAAGAGCTGGGCCAGTTTTCTCTCTGCACCTGTGTAACCCCCTCCTGATTGCAATCTAGTTTTAAAAACCACCCCTTCACAGGTGTTGAAGAAAAACACTAAAAATAGCATGGCTGTAAAAAGGTAATTTTAATTTCTGCTGTATCTGAATCATGACAGTTTAATGTTAGGTAAACTATCCATTTGAGCTATCAGCTTAAGATTATATTGAATCAAACATCATTTGAATTTTAAAATCCTTGTCTAAAATATTACACTGTGTGTCCTAAAGTCAACATCAATGTTTATCTTTAATAATAATTTCACATATACATACTTTCAAAGTATAATACAAAATGTAACAAATGGCACTTCCAAGTTCTGATGAGTGATCAATGACACAAGTATCAAGCAGTTTGATTTGTTAGTGATAGTATAAAATGTATATTTAAATCAGATTGGCTGATGTCATAAATCATGTGATTATGCATTTCCCAATCAAAAGTGGTGGAAACTTCACTAGTTTGTGGGTTGTTTAGGAGTATTGCATCAAATTTGGTGCGAAAAGTGTTGCTTCAAATTTGGTGCGAAGTGGAGAGTGGGACTTCCTTTAAACAAAAAAAAAGGAAGTTAGCTATATTATGTTACGTATTTATTTCATTTTTATCTCTATATCTACTAATGCACCAAGTTTGGAGCAATAATATTGTCCCCTTGCTTTGTAATGAGCAGGGACGGGACTATCTGTGATGCAGAGGTCACAGTCGCGACCAGACCCTGGTGGTCCAGGGGCCTCAGCATCGCCAACAGCACAAACTTTTTTATTTAAAAAAAATATATATATATTATTTTTTTTTTAATTTTCTGCTACATTGTCAGGTGATTTTCAGCTCAGCCAGTGCCCTGGTGAAAAGGAACTGAGTGAAGTATAGATATTCCCATTGACGGTGTTCTGTCACATAATTGACTCTGCTCCTGACTGCACGTATAGTCAGTGAGCGGTGTGTGTGTGTGAATCTGCAGCGCAGACTTTCAGAGCAGGAAGTAACAGCGACAGTTGCAGAGGAGAGCTCTGAGTTTAAACGCTGCGGCTGAATGAAGACTTGTGTTGAATCAGAACAGTATGAACTGTGTAGATGGAGTTTTAAGTACAGGTACATTGTCAATAGGTCACTTTGCACAGGATGCTGACATAGGAATTATTTTTTGAAGAGCAAGAGTGCAGCGTGCGCTGTTATAGGGGCCTGGTCCCCAGAGTTGCGCAAACACAAGGGCAATCCCGGGAGCACAGTGCCCTTTAAAAATATATATTTATCTGTGTAGAGTGAGAGCTCTATTACAGGGGCCCAGTGGAGGACTGCAGACCAGTCACTCATGTACACACCGCCGGCCAGCCGCACTAACAGTTATGTTTTTCCTGCAGTATGGGACATATTTTACAGGTGTGCACACCAATATAGAATGCAGGGCAGGCTGAGGCCGCTCTAATGCAGTTAGTGACATAGATCCTTACTATGTAACACAGGGCAGGAGCAGTCTGCACCTGGGCCAGAGCCGTACTAAAAAAAGCTGCTATGCAGCTAACAGGCTGGGACAATGTTTTTTTATTGCAGGGGCCTGCTAGGCAGCAATCAGTGGGGGAAAAGAAGGTTAGTGGGTGTTGTGTACTCATCCAGAGAGGTTTTTAGATACAGCCGAACATGTCTTTAATCTATCTGTCTACAAAGACAAATACTTTTCTCTTCACTGGTTTGGCCTCCCCTTAGCCTCTGAGTACGGTGCTACAGCACACGCACAGTGACAGGGATCATTTACAGTCAGAGAAGGTAAGGGATGCAGGGGGGCTATGCCAGTACACTTTTGTTTCTATAACGCTTAAATAAGTTCGGCACAGGGGAACTGATTATAGAAATAACAGTTTACAAGATTCTGTAATGTAGTTATTGCATCAATATTTCACTTCATTAAATTACTTTTCATGTAATTATTAATAAGGGGCCAAATAAAAAAAAAATGAGATAAATATTGGCACTGCATAGCTGCGCGTTTAGCCTGGTTGTAAATCAAGTCTTTGCAGCACCCATCCATATGTTAAGGTCAATTGGGCAGAGATAACCTCTGTAAAACTCTGTAATGTCCAATTTACACTTCATGCTCAGTTACTAATACATTTGAACAAATGTGTGCAAAATAAAATAATATAAAGAATTTAAGGAAATTATGCTAACCATTATTAACAGCAGTTTGGTATCAAATACAATATTTTATTAGGGCCATAAATCATAAATGTTGTGAATGTGTAATGCTTTTATATACAGTATATACAGTGTATATTTCTATTTGTGTCTTTGTGTGTGTGTGTAAATATATATATACTCACACATGCTTATTTTAGATCAAGTTATCATTACAATTCTGTATTTAACATCCCTATTCAGGATTTCCTTGGTGTTTTGCGTCCTTTGTATATTTTAACTATTAAATATATAATTTCAGAGGGGGGGCATAGATGTACCTGGGCTACTGAACTATACTTGTCACCTGGGCCAAACCGTGCCAGCCTACACTGGTACATGTACGCTCCTGAGGTTAATTCCCTTTTTATCAACAAAAGATACCAATAGAACAAACAAAATTTGATAATAGAAGTAAATTAGAAAGTTGTTTAAAATTGAATCTGAATCTAAATCATGAAAGAAGAATTTTAGGTTTCATGTCCCTTTAATGTCACCCTAAACTAATGCAAAAGTTTGGACTGGAAAATGCTGTTTTCTTGCAATAACTTTGTCTTTATTTACATTATTTATTTTACTTTCTAACAATGCTCATCATTGCTAATAGACCTTGTTAAGGGTCAGTTTGCCCCCAAACATTCTCTCCTTTAATTTGTTCCCAATAAACAATTTTACCTGCTGAAGTGTATTAAATTGTTTATTGTTTATGGGTGTTTGTATCTGTGTTAATGTATGTGTATATGTGTGTATATATATATATATATGTATCTGAGTGCGTGTGCGCGTGCAAGTGTAAATATATATGTGTTGATCACCGCCTGTATCTGAGTGCGTGTGCGTGTGCAAGTGTATATATTTGTATTGATCAGCGCCTGTATCTGAGTGCGTGTGCGCGTGCAAGTGTATATATTTGTGTTGATCAGCGCCTGTATCTGAGTGCGTGTGCGCGTGCAAGTGTATATATTTGTGTTGATCAGCGCCTGTATCTGAGTGTGTGTGCGCGTGCAAGTGTATATATTTGTGTTGCTCAGCGTCTGTATCTGAGTGCGTGTGTGCGTGCAAGTGTATATATTTGTGTTGATGGGTGTCTGTATCTGTATGTATGGGTATTTTGTGTGTGATTGTGCATGAATGGATGTATGTGTGTTTATGGCTGTCTGTATCTGTGTATACGTATGTGTATTTTGTGTGTGTGTTCAGTCTATACATAGAGGCCTATTTATCAAGCTGTCAACTATGCTGCATTCGACGGCCCCAATACGCTCGCCCAACATCGCGGCCGTGGACCTGAATACGCTCTCCTTATTTATAAAAAAAGCTGTCAAAAAGCCGTGCACCAAGTACGGGGAGATGAGCAGCGGACTGTTGTTAACTAACAGTCATCAATCTTGCTGCTATTTGGCTTTTTCCCAACTTTATTTATACCCTGTCACTAAACACTGCCACTATAATAAAATGTTTAACCCATAGCCCGCCACTCCCGGACCCCGCCACAACTTTAATAAAGTTATTAACCCCCATCCCGTTGCTCCCAGAGCCCACCGCAACTCTAATAAAGTTATTAACCCCTATCCCGCCGCTCCCTGAGCCCACCGCAACTCTAATAAAGTTATTAACCCCTATCCCGCCGCTCCCTGAGCCCACCGCAACTCTAATAAAGTTATTAACCCTATCCCTCCGCTCCCGGAGCCCACCGCAAATCTAATAAAGTTATTAACCCTATCCCCCGCTCCCAGAGCCCACTGCAACTCTAATAAAGTTATTAACCCTATCCCTCCGCTCCCTGAGCCCACCGCAACTCTAATAAAGTTATTAACCCCTATCCTGCCGCTCCCGGACCCCTCCGCAACTAAATAAATGTATTAACCCCTAAACCCCTGGCCTTCCACATCACTACCACTTACTAAACCTATTAACCCCTAAACCGCCAGCCCCCCACATCGCCATAAACTAAATTTAGCTATTAACCCCTAAACCTAACAACCCGCTAACTTTACATTAAACATTAACTCATCCCTCATTTAAACTTACCTTTAGAATTAAAATAAACTATATTAAACTATTAATTAACCTACCCTAACTATTATACTAAAATTACATTAAACTAACAATTAAATTAAATTAACTATCAGCTAGATTACGAGTTTTGCGTTATGAGTGGTGCGGTGATACTTGCAATTTATTACCACCGCTGACTTCCCTACAGCGCTGGTATTACAGGTTTATAAAAACCCGGCGTTAACAGGCAAGAAGTGAGCGTAGAGCAAAATTGAGCTCCATACTGCACTCCAATACCAGTGCTGCTGAAAGCCGCGGTGAGCTGGTTTTACGTGCTTGTGCACGATTTTCCCATAGACATCAATGGGGAGAGCCGGCTGAAAAAAAGTCTAACACCTGCAAAAAAGCAGCGTAAAGCTCGGTAACGCAGCCCCATTGATTCCTATGGGGAAACTAAATATAAACACCCAAACATAAACCCCGAGTCTAAACACCCCTAATCCTACACTTATTAACCCCTAATCTGCCACCCCCGACATCGCCGACACCTACATTATACTTATTAACCCCTAATCTGCTGCTCCGGACATCGCTGCCACTATAATAAACATATTAACCCCTAAACTGCCGCACTCCCACCTCGCAAACACTAGTTAAATATTATTAACCCCTAATCAGCTGCCACTAACATCGCCCCCACCTACCTACATTTATTAACCCCTAACCTGCTGCCCCCAACGTCGCCGCCACTATACTACATTTATTTAACCTGTGGGGGCGGCAGATTAGGGGTTAATAAATGTAGGTAGGTGGCGGCGATGTTAGGGGTGGCAGATTAGGGGTTAATAATATTTAACTAGTGTTTGCGAGGCGGGAGTACAGTGGTTTAGGGGTTAATATGTTTATTATAGTGGTGACGATGTCCGGAGTGGCAGATTAGGGGTTAATAATTGTATTTTAGTGTTTGCGATGCGGGAGGGCCTAGGGTTTAGGGGTTAATAGGTAGTTTATGGGTGTTAGTGTACTTTTTAGCACTTTAGTTATGAGTTTTATATTACGGCTTTGTAGCGTAAAACTCATAACTACTGAATTTCAGTTTAGGGTATTGATCATTGAAAAAGTTAATTTGCGTTACTTACGGCCAAAAAAGTGTGCAGTGCCCCTACACCTGCAATACTCGTAATACCAGTGGTAGTGAAAAAGAGCCTTAAAACTCGTAATCTAGCTGTATATTACATATTTAAAAACCTAACCCTACTCAAATTATTTAAATCTACAATAAAGAATTACTAAGTTACAAAAAAATAACAACTAAATTAAACAAAATAAAAAACACTATTGGCTAGATTACGAGTTTTGCGTTATGAGCGGCTCGGTGCTAACTTGCAAGTTATTGTCACCGCTCACCTCCCTATAGCGCTGCTATTACAAGTTTGTAAAAACCCGGCATTAGCGGGCAATATTGCAGCGTTGAGCAAAATTGAGATCCAAGCTGCACACAAATGCCAGCGCTGCTTTGAGCTGGTTTTAAGTACTCGTGCACGATTTCCCCTTAGACATCAATGGGAAGAGCCGGCTGAAAAAAAGCCTAACACCTGCAATAAAGGAGCGCAAAGCTCTGTAACGCAGCCCCATTTATTCCTATGGGAAAACGAAATTTATGTTTACACCTAACACCTTAACATAAACCCTGAGTCTAAACACCCCTAATCTGCCGCCCCCCAACATTGCCGACACCTACATTATACTTATTAACCCCTAATCTGCCACCCCCGACACAGCCGCCACCTACCTACACTTATTAACCCCTAATCTGCTGCCCCCAATGTTGCCGCCACCTACATTACAGTTATTAACCCCTAATCTGCCGCCCCCAACATCGCCGCCACCTACCTCAACATATTAACCCCTAATCTGCCGCACCCAATGTTGCCACCACTATACTAAAGTTATTAACCCCTAAACCTAACCCTAAGTCTAACCCTAACGTAACCCTAACCCTAACACCCACTAACTTGAACATAAATAAATCTAAATAAAAATTAAAATTAATAACTAAATAATTCCTATTTAAGACTAAATACTTACCTGTAAAATAAACCCTAAGATAGCTACAATATAACTAATAGTTACATTGGCCTCTATTTATCAAGCCGTCAACTTACCTGCATTCGACGGCACCAATACGCTCTCCTAAGATCGCCTAACATCGCGGCCACGGACCTGAATACGTTCTCCAAAATTATCAAAAAAGCTGTCAAAAAGCCGCGCACCAAGTACGGGGCGATGAGCAGCGGACTGTTGTTAACTAACAGTCATCGATCTCACTGCTCTTCGGCTTTTTTACAGCTTTCTTGGTACCCTGTCATTAAACACCCACACTATACTATACTGTTTACCCCCTATACCGCCGCTCCCGGACCCCGCCGCAACTTAATAAAGTATTTAACCCCTAAACCGCTGCTCCCGGAGCCCACCGTCACCTATTAACCCCTAATCTGCACCCCCCTACACCGCCGCCACCTACATTATATTTATTAACCCCTAAACCGTCGCTCCCAGACCCCGCCACAACTTTATTAAATGTATTTACCCCTAAACCTAAGTCTAACACTTACCCTAACACCACCTAATTTAAATATAATTTAAATAAATCTAAATAAAATTATTCCTATTTAAAACTAAATACTTACCTATAAAATAAACCCTAAGCTAGCTACAATATAACTACAATTAACTACAATTAAATAAAATTAAATAAAATTATCTAAAGTACAAAAAAAACCCTAAATTACAGAAAATAATAAAATAATTACAAGTTTTTTAAACTAATTACACCTAATCTAATCCCCCTAATAAAATAAAAAAGCCCCCCAAAATAATAAAAAGCCCTACCCTATACTAAATTACAAATAGCCCTTAAAAGGACTTTTTGCGGGGCATTGCCCCAAAGTAATCAGCTCTTTACCTGAAAAAAAAGTACAAATCACCCCCCAACATTAAACCCACCACCCACACACCCAACCCTACTCTAAAACCCACCTAATACCCCCTTAATAAAACCTAACACTAACCCCTTGAAGATCACCCTACCTTGAGAAGTCTTCACCCAACCGGGCCGAAGTCCTCCACAAAGCCAGGAGAAGTTGTCCTCCAGACGGGCAGAAGTCTTCATCCAAGCTGGCCAGAAGAGGTCCTCCAGATGGGCAGAAGTCTTCATCAAGGCGGCATCTTCTATCTTCATCCATCCGGCGTGGAGTGGGTCCATCTTCAAGACATCCGAAGTGGAGCATCCTCTTCCAACGACATCCGACGACTGAATGATGGTTCCTTTAAATGACGTCATTCAAGATTGCGTCCCTTGAATTCCGATTGGCTGATAGAATTCTATCAGCCAATCGGAATTAAGGTAGGAAAAGTCCTATTGGCTGATGCAATCAGCCAATAGGATTGAAGTTCAATTTCTTTTGGCTGATCCAATCAGAAAATAGGATTGAGCTGGCATTCTATTGGCTTATTGGAACAGCCAATAGAATGCAAGCTTAATCCTATTGGCGTTCGGAACATCTGTAGTGATGTAAGCATCGATCTGTGTCGGACTGAGTCCGGCGGATCGTATGTTACGTCACTAAATTCTACTTTTGCCGGTCTGTAGGGTTTGATAACTAATTAAGCGAATCAGGCTCGCCACAAATAAGCTGCAGAATTCCAGCGTATTTGCTGTTGACGGCTTGATAAGTAGAGGCCATTGTATCTATCTTAGGTTTTATTTTTATTTTTAAGGTAACTGTATTTAGTTTAACTAGGTAGACTAGTTATTAAATAATTATTAACTATTTACTAGCTACCTAGTTAAAATAAATACAAAGATACCTGTAAAATAAAACCTAACCTGAGTTACACAAACACCTAACCTTACACTAAAATTAAATAAATTACATTAATTAAATACAATTAACTAAATTACAAAAAAAAAAATACACAAAATAAAAAAATAAATGATCAAATATTTAAACTAATTACACCTAATCTAATAGCCCTACCAAAATAAAAAAGCCCCCCCCCCAAATAAAAAAAAACCCTAGCCTAAACTATACTACCAATAGCCCTTAAAGGGCCTTTTGCGGGGCATTGCCCCAAAGAAATCAGTTCTTTTACCTGTAAAACCCCCCAACAGCAAAACCCACCACCCACACAATCAAACCACCCAAATAAAATCCTATCTAAAAAACCTAAGCTCCCCATTGCCCTGAAAAGGGAATTTGGATGGGCATTGCCCTTAAAAGGGCATTTAGCTCTTTTTCAGCCCAAAACCCTAAGCTAAAAATAAAACCCACCCAATAAACCCTTAAAAAACCTAACACTAACCCCCGAAGATCCACTTACAGTTTTTGAAGACCGGACATCCATCCTCAACGAAGCAGCAGAAGTCCTCAGCGAATAATATTGGCTGATTGCATCAACCAATAGGTTTTTTTCACCTTTAATTCTGATTGGTTAATAGAATTCTATCAGTCAATCGGAATTCAAGGGACGCCATCTTGGATGACGTCCCTTAAAGGAACCTTCATTCTTCATTAGCCGTCGTCAGAAGAGGAGGCTCCGCGCTGGATGCCTTGAAGATGGAGCCACTCCACGCCAGATGGATGAAGATAGAAGATGCCGTCTGGATTAAGACTTATGCCGGCTTGGATGAAGACTTTGGCCCCCTTGGATGAAGACTTCTGCTGGCTTCACTGAGGACTTCTGCCGCTTCATTGAGGATGGATGTCCGGTCTTCAAAAACTGTAAGTGGATCTTCAGGGGTTAGTGTTAGGTTTTATTAAGGGTTTATTGGGCGGGTTTTATTTTTAGCTTAGGGTTTGGGCTGAAAAAGAGCTAAATGCCATTTTAAGGGCAATGCCCATCCAAATGCCCATTTCAGGGCAATGGGGAGCTTAGGTTTTTTAGATAGGATTTTATTTGGGGGTTTGGTTGTGTGGGTGGTAGGTTTTACTGTTGGGGAGTTGTTTGTATTTTTTTTTACAGGTAAAATAGCTGATTTCTTTGGGGCAATGCCCCGCAAAAGGCCCTTTTAAGGGCCATTGGTACTTTATTGTAGGCTAGGTTTTTTTTTTATTTTAGGGATGCTTTTTTATTTTGATAGGGCTATTAGATTAGGGGTAATTAGTTTAAATATTTGATAATTTATTTTTTATTTTGTGTAACTTAGTGTTTTTTATTTTGTGCAAATTATTGGGTTTTTTTTTTGTAACTTAGTATTTTTTATTTTGTGTAACTTGGTTGTTATTTTTTTGTAATTAAGTAATTCTTTATTGTAGATTTAAATAATTTGAGTAGGGATAGGTTTTTAAATATGTCATATAGTTAATTTAATTTGTAGTTTAATTCTAAAGGTAAGTTTAAACTTATTATAATATAGGGATGAGTTAATAGTTAATGTAAAGTTAGCGAGTTGTTAGGTTTAGGGGTTAATAGCTTAATTTAGTTTATGGCGATGTTGGGGGCTGGCGGTTTAGGGGTTAATAGGTTTAGTTAGAGGTAGTGATGAGGGAGGCAGGGGTTTAGGGGTTAATACATTTATTTAGTTGCCGTGGGCTCCGGGAGCAGAGGGATAGGGGTTAATACATTTATTTTGATGCAGTGGGCTCCGGCAGCGGAGGAATATGGGTTAATACATTTATTTAGTTGCGGTGGGCTCTGGGAGCGGAGGGATATGGGTTAATACATTTATTTAGTTGCGGTGGGCTCCGGGAGCGGTGGAATAGGGGTTAATAACTTTATTTAGTTGCGGTGGGGTCTGGGAGCATCGGCATATGGGTTAATAACATTATGTAGGTGGCGGCGATGTCGGTGCGGCAGATTAGGGGTGTTTAGATTCTGGGTTATGTTAGGGTGTCAGGTGTAAATGTAACTTGTTTTCTACCATATAAATCAATGGGATATCTGGCAGCATCGAACATAAGTTTTCGCTGCTTTCAGACTCCCATTGATTCCTATGGCATCCGCAGCCTCCAGGGTGTCGGATTGAAAACCAGATACGCTGGGCCGGAATAGCCGTGAGCATACCTGTTAGAAGTTTGATAAATGGCAAAAAGTGTCAAATAGTGCCAAATTTGTATTTGGAACATCTGTAATGACGTAAGCATCGATCTGTGTCAGACTGAGACCAGCGGATCATATGTTACGCCACAGATTTCAACTTTTGGCGGTCTGTAGGCTTTGATAAATAGGTTGAATCAGGCTTGTCACAATTACGGTGCGGAATTCCAGCGTATTTGCGGTTGACGACTTGATAAATTGGCCTCATAGACTGGACACACACACAAAATACCCATAGATGCACATGAATACAGACAGACATAAACACAAATGCTCATGCAAAAACACATACAAAATATCCATACATACAGATGTTTTAAAAAAAATCTTTGGCGGGGGGGGCCCTTCATGGATTCTTGCACCGGGGCCCTGAAATTTCAAGTTACGCCTCTGGTAATGAGAGACAAAGATGTTAAATAATCCATAAGTAATATTCAGCTAGATTACGAGTTTTGCGTTATAGTGAAAAAGCAGCATTATCAGGTTATAACGCTGCTTTTTCACTACCGCTGGTATTACGAGTCTTGCAGGTTTAGGGGCACCGCACACTTTTTTGGCCTTACCGCAAATCAACTTACGCAAATTGCGTATAGTCTTTTTTCAATGGGACTTCCATAGCGCCGATATTACAAGTTTTTTTTGGAGGCGAAAAAGTGAGTGGTACACCCCATCCCATCAAGATCCGTAGCGCATTCTAAAGTCAGTAGTTAAGAGTTTTATGGTACAAAGCTGTATCATAAAACTCATAACTAAAGTGTTAAAAAGTACACTAACACCCATAAACTACCTATTAACCCCTAAACCGAGGCCCTCCCGCATTGCAAACACTAAAATAAAATTATTAACCCCTAATCTGCAGCTCCGGACATCGCTGCCACTATAATAAACATATTAACCCCTAAACCTCTGCAATCCCACCTCGCAAACACTAGTTAAATATTATTAACCCCTAATCTGCTGTCCCTAACATCGCCACAACCTACATTACAGTTATTAACCCCTAATCTGCCGCCCCCAACGTCGCCGCCACTATACTAAAGTTATTAACCCCTAAACCTAAGTCTAACCCTAACACCCCTAATAAATCTAAATAAAACCTACTATCATTACCTAAATAATTCCTATTTATAACTAAATACCTATAAAATAAACCCTAAGATAGCTACAATATAAGATAGAATTCTATCAGCCAATCGGAATCTAAGGGACGCCATCTTGGATGACGTCACTTAAAGGAACCTTAATTCGTCGGGTAGTCGTCAGCAGAAGAGGATGCTCCACGTCGGATGTCTTGAAGATGGACCCGCTCTGCGCCGGATGGATGAAGATAGAAGATGCCCTCTGGATGAAGACTTCTGCCCGTCTGGAGGACCACTTCTCCCGGTTTGGATGAAGACTTCTCCTGGCTTCGTTGAGGACTTCTCCCGGCTTCGTTTAGGATGGATGTCGGATCTTCAAAACTGTAAGTGGATCTTCAGGGGTTAGTGTTAGTTTTTTTTAAGGGTGTATTGGGTGTGTTTTATTTTTAGGTTAGGGCTTTGGGCTGCAATAGAGCTAAATCCCCTTTTTCGGGCAATGCCCATCCAAATGCCCTTATCAGGGCAATGGGGAGCTTAGGTTTTTTTAGTTAGGGTTTTATTTGGGGGGTTGGTTGTGTGGGTGGTGGGTTTTACTGTTGGGGGGTTGTTTGTATTTTTTTTTTACAGGTAAAAGAGCTGATTTCTTTGGGGCAATGCCCCGCAAAAGGCCCTTTTAAGGGCTATTGGTAGTTTAGTTTAGGCTACGTTTTTTTTTATTTTGGGAGGGCTTTTTTATTTTGATAGGGCTATTAGATTAGGTGTAATTAGTTTAAATATCTTGTCATTTGTTCTGTGTAATTTAGTGTTTTTTTTGTAATTTAGGTATTTGTATTTAATTTAGTTAATTGTATTTAATTTAGGTAATTTATTTAATTGTAGTTTAGTGATAGGTGTTAGTGTAACTTAGGTTAGGTTTTATTTAGGTAAATTTGTAGGTAGTTATTCAATAGTTAATAACTATTTAGTAACTATTCTACCTAGTTAAAATAAATACAAACTTGCCTGTAAAATAAAAATAAACCCTAAAATAGCTACAATGTAACTATTAGTTATATTGTAGCTAGTTTAGGGTTTATTTTACAGGTAAGTATTTATTTTGAAATAGGAATTATTTAGTTATTAATAGTAGGTTTGATTTAGATTTAATTTAATTTTATTTAAGTTAGGGGGTGTTAGGGTTAGACTTAGTTTAGGGGTTAATAAATTTAGTGTAGTGGCTGTGACATTGGGGGCGGCAGATTAGGGGTTAATAAATGTAGGTAGGTGGTGGCGATGTTAGAGACGGCAGATTAGGGGTTAATACTATTTAACTAGTGTTTGTAATGCGGGTGGGCGGCAGTTTAGGGGTTAATATGTTTATTATAGTGGCGGCGATGTCCGGAGCGGCAGATTAGGGGTTAATCAGTATAATGTAGGTGTTGGCGATGTTGGGGGCGGCAGATTAGGGGTTAATAAGTGTAAGATTAGGGGTGTTTAGACTCGGGGTTCATGTTAGGGTGTTAGGTGTAAACATAAAATGTGTTTCCCCATAGGAATCAATGGGGCTGAGTTACTGAGCATTACGGTGCTTTATTGCAGGTGTTAGACTTTTTCTTAGCCGGCTCTCCTCATTGATGTCTATGGGGAAATCGTGCACAAGCACGTGCAACCAGCTCACCGCTGACTTAAGCAGCGCTGGTATTGGAGTGCGGTATGGAGCACAAGTTTGCTCTATGCTCACTTCTTGCCTAATAACGCTGGGTTTATGAAAACCTGTAATACCAGTGCTGTAGGTAAGTGAGCGGTGACAATAACGTACAAGTTAGCAACGCACCCTGCTTACCGCAAAACTTGTAATCTGGCCGAATGTATTTATTTAATTTGTATCCCTATATCTACTAGTGCACCAAATTTGGAGTAATAATATTGTTTGATTTAGAAAGAGTATACAATTTTAATAAAGTTTCTAATTTACTTTTATTATCTAATATGCTTCATTCTCTTGCAGCATCGAGCATAACCATTCTGTGTTTTTAGACTCCCATTGATTTCTATGGCATTTGCGGCCTCAAAGGTGGCGTTTTGAACGATAGGTACGCTGCGTCGGAATTGACGCAAGCGTACCTGTTGAATGTTTGATAAATTGGGAAGAGGGTCAAATAGAGTCGAATGTGAATTCGAAACATCTGGAATGACGCAAGCATCGATCTGCGTCGGATTGAGATCGCGGGAGCTTATATTACATCACACTTTTTAACATTTGACAATCTTTACACTTTTTTAACTATGGTGGATCAATCTCGAGTTGAATTTGACACTGAATTCCAGCGTATTATCAGTTGAAGCTTTGATAAATCTACCCCTTAGGGGTCGATTTATGAAGCAGCGGACGCTGCTTCCAACCCATTCCGCTTCAGGTCCGCCTGAAGCAGAAGGTAAAAAGCAGCGATCCTAAGACCGCTGCTCCTTAACTCGTCCGCCACCTCTGAGGTGGCGGTCAGCAATCAGCCCGATCGAATACGATCGGGTTGATTGACACCCCCTGCTAGCGGCCGATTGGCCCGAATCTGCAGGGGGCGTTATTGCACCAGCAGTTCACAAGAACTGCTGATTCAATGATAAATGCAGAGAGCGTATGCTGTTGGCATTTATCGATGTGCAGCGGACATGATCCGCTATATCGGATCATGTCCGCTTGCACCTACATACCCTCACCCCTTAGAGACCTATTTATCAAATGTCTGTCGGACCTGATCCGACAGTGCGGATCAGGTCCGACCGACGTCGCTGAATGCGGAGAGCAATACGCTCTCTGTATTCAGCATTGCACCAGCAGCTCTTGTGAGCTGCTGGTGCAACGCCGCCCCCTGCAGACTCGCGGCCAATCGGCCACCAGTAGGGGGTGTCAAGCAATCCGATCATACTCGATTGGGTTAAATTCCCGGCGATTCCTGGTCCGCCTCATTAGAGCAGGCGGACAGGGTTATGAAGCAGCGGTCTTTAGAGCAGGCTCGCCAGAAACACGGGGCGTCAAGCTCCATTCGGAGTTTGATAGATAGGCCCCTTAGTCTGAACTTCAAATAAAAATTACAGATGTTCCAAATATACATAACTTTGAAATTGACAAATTTCAAAGTTATGTATATTTCCACTCCCCCTGTACCATGTGATAGCAATCAGCCAATCACAAATACATATATATTTGTGAATTCTTGCACATGCTCAGTAGGAGCTGGTGACTCAAAAAGTGTAAATATAAACAGACTGAGCACATTTTGTTAATGAAAGTAAATTGGAAAGTTATTTAAAATTGCTTCTCTGAGTCATAAAAGTTTAATTTTTACTTGAGTGTCCCTTTAAGGAATTTTGAAACCACATAGCTGTATTAATGTCCAGTCATAAAATACGATTTTCGTCTATTTGGCACAATTTTTCCTCTTGGCTTGTGCGATTTTAACATTGTTTTCTAGTCCAGCTAACAAGGAAAAATATCCTCTAAGTATTTGCATTTTTAATTGTATTTATTGGGCACTCAAGCTACGTAAGAACTGAAATGTATTCCATTTACATAATGTACATAAAAGAATGAGATTCATATAAATTATTACTGAGAAACACTGGCTTATCCAGAATACCTATTTATTTTTCATTCTCTATAAACACAACAGAATGTTCTTTATTTGATTGTTAATCCTTTATAGCTTCTGAGCAATTACACAAGTGTATATAGTATGTGCGGATAATTATGTGTGGGTACCTATATACATACTAAGGATATACGTGCCAACAGATGGGTCTTTATTTCTGCTAAAATATTTACTCTGGGCAAGGTGCCAAAATAACCCAAGATATACTCTAACCGAGACACAATCAGAGCACAGGGGAAAAGAGGCAGACATAGAACGAATATATAATAGCAAGTATTAGAAAGAAATCAAAGCATAACGAAAAGAGCAACGGGAAAAACAAATATAAGGCAACAAGAGTGTTAGAAGGTCAGACATGAAAGATTAGAAGAGCAACAGAGAATAGGTAATAAAAACAGCTACAAGAAGGAAAGAGAGGCACACATGTAGATTGTATAGGTGTAAAAGAGAGATGGAAAAATGTAATTGAGAGAGAAAACTTGCTAAAGATGCAGTTATAGGTTAGAATTAAATAATAGAGGAAAAAAGTAACAAGAACAAAAATATAGGGTGGGAACATACCTCCCAACCAATTCACCAAGACTTTTTCAGGGCAGGGTGGGCTAAGTCAGGGAGATCTGAGAACTGAAGCAACTCAGGGGTGGAGTCATGTCAGGTTGGGGTGTAGAATGAGGTGAAGAGTGAGCAGATCTTTGTGATACATGGATGAGTAGGGTTAATCGGAGAGGGTATTTTTTAAAGGCATTGGAGAACTAAGGGAGGGTCAGTTGGTGGAGTATTTAAATCGTAACCATCACAAAACATATTAAACATGTAGGAATTCTAGCAAAGAATAGGGGAAGGATTGGATGGAAACACAAATATGAAAAAGGAGGATATTTTATCAAGAAGACATGCAGATGGTCATAGAAAGATGGCAGGGACAAAATACCCATATACTAAATCCCTTGAAAGTGATACAGTATAACTGTAAAAAGCTGACAAGAAAATATCACCTGAGCATCTCTATGTAAAAATGGAAGATATTTTACTTTAAAATGTCTTCAGCTCACCAGAGTAAGTGCTGTGTAAACAGTTATACTTCAGCTACTGTCAGCTGGATGTTGGAAAAAAAAAAAAAAGGCTTCATCAGTGCTGATATCAAACTTTGCTTTACTGTGATTTCATGAGATTACACTAAAATATTATAATATTTCACATAAAAAACTGAGGAGAGTAATACCATGACTGTTCCTGCACATGCCAGATGCACTCTCTCTTGCAAGTCCTAGGACTAGCATCCTGATTGGCTACCTAAGGTTCCTTTACAATGGGATGTGGCTACTGAGGAAATGTTGAGGTAACATATCTTCCTTTTTTAAATAGAGATGTTCATGTGATTTTTTTTTAGTCAGCTTTTACAGATAAGCTGCATCACTTTCAAGTGCTTATAATATTGCTAATAATTTGTAATTTAGAAAGTGCAAACCTGTTAGGCAACATTACACAAGGGTATGTGATGTATATGAGGCTACGTTACACATATTACAACACATATATTAACAACCAATAGGAGAAGTGTGCAATGCCCTTGTGCCCAGACTCACTTTTATTATACTTTTATTTTAATTGAGGCTGTCAAATAATATCACAATCTAGGAAATGCACAGTACATGCAACATAAGAGAAAATACATTTTGCACCAAATACAGTTGTGTGATTTAATAACAATACAGTTTGGTAAATTGACCAAAGTCACATGACTCTGAACTGTTAGGATCCTTTCAGATATTTTGTTATCAAACCAATTCTGTCCGGTAGTCTTGTTATCCCGGCGTCAAATGGAGTAATAACAAAAAATCTATTAGGATAGTAGCGATAGGACCCAGGAGGAAGATGACTATTGTATAGGAGAATAATAAGGAGCTGAATACCAGGAAGAGACCGGAAGGACAAAGCAGACAAGCCAGGGGTCAAACCAAACAGTCATAGGAAGCAGAATCAGAATCCAGAAGAGTTGTCAGGAGAATCCAAGGTCAGAACCAATCAGGCAACAAACAAGGTGAAATCAGCAGGCAGAAGAATAGTCAAAGGAGGTCCAGGTCACAAGCCAAAGTTTGATATCCAAATATATAGCACAAAACACACCCAGAGATAAACTCAATACAAAGGCAATGAAATAGAGAAACTGAAGATTTAAAGGATATATATATATACACACACACTTTTGAGCCCTTCCCAGTCAAATACCTTGAAACATGTAATATAATTTTTAATCTTTTTTAATGTGTTTTTACAGAAATACTTTTCACTTACGTATATATATAAAAGAATTTGAAGTATTTGAAGTACTCCTAACGCACCTTCGGGTTTAGCGCAGCTGATCTAGCGTAGAATGGGGTTAGAGTGTGAGCAATAACTTTTTTTCTTAAGAAGTCTATGGGGAGGAGTTAGTAAGGTTGCGATATCCAAAGTCCCGAAGATAGTGCACCTTAGTCTTTCATTGTGCACTAACTTTTTACTTTCAACTAGTAATACGCTAATGCGGCCATGCTCATTATTTACTTTGAGTGTAGTTAGCTCACAAGCGGAAAAGAATTAGCATTCCACTTTTAATCTGGCCCTTAATATGTAATTCTGCAATTGTATTATTTTGTAATCTAGTTTGACGTAGTACCTCAAAATAAAAACATATAAATATAGAGCAATACTGTTTATTAATAATATATCATACATACGAAATTTCGCAAAGGGTTTCTGGGATCAGGGAGATGAGAAAACCTGTGAGAGATGACCAGTCTATGTTTTGTGGGGGTGTCTTGGGCTAGACCATCTCTAGAAAATGGGACATTTGCACTGGCTGTGAAGCTGTGGGAGGGGAAATGTGTAAACCGCCCAACCCAAGATTTGTCGTGGTTGGAAAGTATGTTGTATATTAATTAAAGGAATAAAATAGATAAAAATAGAGATGTGCACGGGCGCAATTCAGTTGTAAATAAAAGCATATCTGCAATATATTTCCATTGTTTCTGTTTCATCGGCGTATGCACATATGCTATGTGTGAGAGGATCAGGATTCAAACACTGCATCACTCAGAGAGCTAGCGGTGGTTTGTATTATGTCGGTGAAGACTAAGGGGTCGATTTAACAAGGGCCGAATGGGCTGCGGCTGCGGACATCAATCCACCCGATCCTATAGGATCAGGCTGATTGACACCCCTTGCTAGCAGCCAAATCTGCAGGGGGGCGGCATTGCACAAGCAGTTCTGGGGAACAGCTTGTGCAATGATAAATGCAGACAGCATATGATGTCGGCATTCAGCGATATCTGTCGGGCATGATACGCAATAGCGTATCATGTCGGACAGAGATTGGTAAATCTACCCCTATATTTGTGTTATACAAGCCGCTGCCGCTGACTCTCTGAGAAGGTGTCGCACTTGAATGCTGGTGCACGAGCACTAACAGCAGAAGCGCTTTTATTAATGGAAGTGTATTGCAAAAATTGTTCATCTTTCTTGTTTACTAAGATCTTTCACTGCTTGTAAGATTTACTACATAGAAATGAGTCTACATAATTTATTTTTGAGTTGTTTCTATCTGTTATGTAACACAAGAAACGGAATAGTCAAAACAAGTGTAAACATCGTATAAACAATCGCTGCTAATTTATTTTAAATTAACTCATTTGCTTCCTTCTCTTGGTATCCTTTGTTGAAGAAGCACTTATGCACTACTGGGTGCTAGCTGAACACACTGGGTGAATCGATAAGATGAGGCATATATGTGCGGACACCAATCAGCAGCTCCTGAGCCTATCTAGGTATCCTTTTCAACAAAGGATGCCAACAGAACAACACAAATTAGATAATAGAAATAAATTGGAAAGTTGTTTAAAATCACACGTTCAATCTGAATAATGAAAGGAAAAACATTTAAATTCATGTCTCTTTAATAAACATTAAACATGTAACACTGAGCAGACGCTGTTTTTGCAGGTATTTTTTTGGTCAGCTGTTCTGATCCATTACAAATATAAATATGTATTTATTCATGTATCAGCTATCGTAAAATATATATTTATACATAATGGTAAAATATCTAAGTACCTGAAATAATGAAAAATAGATGTAATATTTTCTTTTTCTGCCCTTTTTTTCTGGGCTTTACGCTTGTCCCACTTTTGCAAACAGAACGCAATAATGAACAGATTTTGATATTTTTTTTTTTCATTAAAGTCAAAGTTCTGCCAAGGTAAAAGACTGCAGAGGATTCTGGGAATTTCCTGATCTCTACGACCCTCTAATAGCGGAAGGAGGGGTGTGAGGAGCCCAGTGTAAGGTTAATCAAAGCACCATTTGTGTCAGGGGAATTGACTCATTAAAGTGATGGAGAGTGGCCCCCCGGCCGCCTGTGGAGCTGGAAGCAGCAGCTAAGGGCATATATTGCTTTGGAAAATCAATAGAAGGAACTCATTTTATCAAAATGTATCTGATAGTTTGCAATTCACAAGATAATTTGATCGAAAGCCAACTGGCATCTCCCATTCTGATTATCAGCCACATAAAGTGACATAGATAAAACAAAAGGATGATTTTATATTTCCTGCACATTCACTGACTGTGTATGAGGTCTATGCATAGACATAATTTCTCTTTTTATCATTTACAGATCATTAGCATTTCTGATACTGTATTTATAAACACATATACAAATGTGGTTAAATGGATTTTAATAATGCAGTATAAAAGGACCTAACACATTATAACATTTTGTTACTACATACATGGTTGCTTCTATCAACCCATATAAGGGGTTAACATATAACAGTAGTTAAAGGAATATAAAACCAAAATTTACTTTTATGATCAAATCTGCTTGTTCCCATGGTATTCTGTGTTGAAGAGATACATATGTAGGTATCTGGAACACTATATGCTAGATTACAAGTGGAGCGCTAAATTATAAGGGGCCTATTTATGGATCATGTCCGACAGACCTCACTGAATACGGAGAGCAATACGCTCTCCGCATTCAGCATTGCACCAGCAGCTCTTGTGAACTGCTGGTGCAACGCCGCCCCCTGCAGATTCAATTGCGGCAATGTCTGCCCGCCTCCTCAGAGTAGGCGGACAGGTTATGGAGCAGCGCTCTTTAGACCTCTGCTTCATAACTGGTGTTTCTATCTGTCTTATGAAAACCTTTCTTGTGATGCTTTTCTGCTTAAGCATGTTCAAAGGAATACAAAGGGTTATGTCAGCATAAAACTACTTACTTCTTTCATAAAGGTAAAGTACCTGACTAGAGACTGGAGAAAAACCTTGTATGCACTAAAATTTTCTGACATACTGGAGGTCAACGAGGAAGGTACTAAAGTAAGGCGGAAAACACCAATACCAGACTCTCTTTATGGGCTCCCTCCCACTAAGCTATTGCTGGCTTGGAATTTTATGGGCTCTGAGCAGAAGAACTCCATGGGAAATGTAACATCACTATTTGTCCCTTTTGGAGTCATCTCATCTGTACGTATTTTAAAACCAAACAGGGACATACCATGTGATGTCAAGAAGTATGTGTCTAGGTATCCAGAACTGGCCCAAAAGGTCTGTGCTCTAGTAGAATATGAGAATATGGAAAATGCCAAAAAGGCACTTGAAGCACTGAATGGAAAATTGTTTTTCACTAATGATGATCTCAAGGTTATTTCAGTGAAAGGAAGAGGAGCCCACAAGAAGAGTCTCACAGACGCTGATGAAATGGAAGACTCTGATTTACCAGACAAGAAGCAACCCAAGAAACAAAACCGAATATTTGAAAGACTACCATATAACAGGGAAGAAGCATCATTCTGCAGTTCATCTGAATAAGATAGCACTCCTGCTTCTCCAGTCGTAGTGCATAGATATCTCTCTGCACTGTCCTTTTCCAGTCCAGGTATATCATTCAGACCACTGTCTTTCAGTAGCCCACATTCTAGCCCTCTGATGGCTCCTAAGATCCTGACCCAAACGCAACATGGCTCTTTCCCCTTAGCAACCAATTTAGGAATTGCAGGATATCCCAGCCCTAGTTCAAGTCCTGAATTTAGACGTAGGATTCCAGAGCAATTGGTGGACAGTGGCATTGGTTCCACAAGTCCTTGGGTGCAACGCCGCAGAGCTGCTGCTCAGAATCTTCGTATGGAGAACAGGCAGTTGCCATGCAGTCCTCTACCAGCAAATAAGACCTCAGTCTCTCTTGGTCTGCCCCATGGTATACTCCACCATCCACATGGTCCAGATGGAAGTAGAGGATTCCACAATAGCATTGGGTGTGGGAAACTAGTGCTAAGGCATTAACTTTTAATTAGTCATATTCCCTTGGTCGTCATGGTCTGTTGCATTTAAAGTTGAACTAATATTTCACAGATAAAGCGTATTTATTTATAAGCTACAGTAGATCCCACGTCATTGTCAGTAAATATCAACTTGTGAATAACATTTATGTACTTTGATCACAAGCTTATTCTCAGATTTATGTAAGATGGGGTGACTATAATACTTTATAAAAATATTAAAGTAAGGCGTTGACTTATTTGTGATGGGTTTAACTGTGATGTGAACCACTCTGGAGTATGTTATAGTGTGAGACTAAAGGGAAAAAAGACCACATGCAGTTTTCTGTACAATATTGAAAGTCTTTTATTCCTCCAATAAGTAAAAATGAAACTAAATTGGCCGTCATGTTACCTTGATTTGGAAGCATTCTTAAGTGGACTTTATCCTGCACCAAGTCAACCAATAGGCCTCTATTTATCAACCTGTAAACTTACCTGCATTCGACAGCACCAATACGCTTGCCTAAGATTGCCTAACATCGCTGCCGCGGACCTGAATATGTTCTCCAAAATTATCAAAAAAGCTGTCAAAATGCTGCGCACCAAGTACGGTGGATGAGCAGCGTACTATTGTTAACTAACAGTCATCGATCTCGCTGCTCTTTGGCTTTTTCACAGCTTTCTTGGTACCCTCTCACTAAACACCCACACTATACTATACTGTTTACCCCCTATACCGCTGCTCCCAGAGCCCACCGCACCTAAATAAAGTTATTAACCCCTAAACCGCTGCTCCCAGAGCCCACTGCACCTAAATAAAGTTATTAACCCCTAAACCGCCGCTCCCGGAGCCCGCCGCAACTCTAATAAAGTGTTTAACCCCTAAACCGCAGCTCCCGGAGCCCACCGCCACCTACATTATATGTATTAACCCCTAAACCGCCGCTCCCGGACCCTGGCACAACTAAATAAAATGTTAAACCCCTAAACCGCCGCTCCTGGACCCCGCCGCCACCTACATTATATTTATTAACCCCTAATCTGCCCCCCTACACCGCGGCCACTTACATAATATTTATTAACCCCTAATCTGCCGCCCCGAACGTCGCCGCCACTATATTAAATTTATTAACCCCTAAACCTAAGTCTAACCCTAACACCCCCCCCTAACTTAAATATAATTTAAATTAATCTAAATAAATATTCCTAACATTAAATAAATTATACCTATTTAAAACTAAATACAGATAGCCCTCAGTTTATGCTGGGGTTAGGTTCCAGAAGGAATGGTTGTAAATCGAAACTGTTGTAAATTGAAACCCAGTTTATAATGTAAGTCAATGGGAAGTGAGGGACTTAGGTTCCAAACCCCTCTCAAAATTGTCATAAGTAACACCTAATACATTATTTTTAAAGCTTTGAAATGAAGACTTTAAATGTTAAACAGCATTATAAACAGTATCAAATAATCACACAACACAGAATATATAATTAAACTAAGTTAAATTAACAAAAACATTTGCTAAACTGCATTATAAACCTTATGAAATAATCACACAACACAGAATTTATTTGCATTTTTCTGCAAACAGTTCTTTCTATGCATTCCAATCTGGACTGATTTATAGACAGGAAGATATTGTTCCTATGAAAGCTGCTCGATAGCTCATGTCTAGCTAGACTAATTAATTCCAGCCTGTTTGTGTGCTTGGCTTTGCATAACTTTGCTGCAACACAAACGGACAGCTCCACCTACTGGCTATTTTAATCAGTGCAATGCTTCTCAATGCTTTTCAATAGCAGTCACATGACTGAAAAAAAGGTTGTTATTCTGAAACGGCGCAAGTTGAACCAGCTTAAATCGAGAGCCACCTGTACTTACCTATAAGATAAACCCTAAGATAGCTACAATATAGTAATAGTTACATTGTAGCTATTTTAGGATTTATTTTTATTTTACAGGCAAGTTTGTATTTATTTCAACTAGGTAGAATAGTTATTAAATAGTTATTAACTATTTAATAACTTCCTAGTTAAAATAAATACAAAAGTACCTGTAAAATAAAACCTAACCTAAGTTACAATTACACCTAACACTGCACTATAATTAAATTAATTACCTAAACTAAATACAATTATATACAATTAAATAAAATTAAATAAAATTATCTAAAGTCCAAAAAACAAACAAACACTAAATTACAGAAAATAATAAAATAATTACAAGATTTTTAAACTAATTACACCTAATCTAATCCCTCTAACAAAATAAAAAATCCCCCCAAAATAAAAAAATCCCTACCCTATACTAAATTACAAATAGCCCTTAAAAGGGCCTTTTGCTGGGCATTGCCCCAAAGTAATCAGCTTTTTTATTTGAAAAAAAGTACAATACCCCCCCAACATTAAAACCCACCACCCACACACCCAACCCTACTCTAAAACCCACCTAATCCCCCCTTAAAAAAACTAACACTAACCCCTTGAAGATCACACTACCTTGAGATGTCTTCAACCAACCGGGCCAAAGTCCTCCACGAAGCCGGGCAGAAGAGGTCCTCCAGACGGGCAGAAGTCTTCATCCAGGCGGCATCTTTTATCTTCATCCATCCAGCGCGGAGCGGCTCCATCTTCAAGACATCCGACGTGGAGCATCCTCTTCTTCTGATGTCTTCAAACCGAATGAGAGGGTCCTTTAAGTGACGTCATCCAAGATGGCGTCCCTTCAATTCCGATTGGCTGATATAATTCTATCAGCCAATCGGAGTTAAGGTAGGAAAAACATCCTATTGGTTGATGCAATCAGCCAATAGGATTGAAGTTCAATCCTATAGGCTGATCCAATCAGCCAATAGGATTGAGCTTGCATTCTATTGGCTGTTCCAATAAGCCAATAGAATGTGAGCTCAATCCTATTGGCTGATTTCATCAACCAATAGGATTTTTCCTACCTTAATTCCGATTGGCTGATAGAATTCTATCAGCCAATCGGTATTGAAGGGACACCATCTTGGATGACGTCACTTAAAGGACCCGTCATTCGGTTTGAGGACATCGGAAGAAGAGGATGCTCCACGTCGGATGTCTTGAAGATGGAGCCGCTCCACGCCGGATGGATGAAGATAGAAGATGCCGCCCGGATGAAGACTTCTGCCCGTCTGGAGGACCACTTCGCCCGACTTTGTGGAGGACTTTGGCCCGGTTGGGTGAAGACATCTCAAGGTAGGGTGATCTTCAAGGAGTTAGTGTTAGGTTTTATTAAGGGGGTATTGGGTGGGTTTTAGAGTAGGATTGGATGTGTGGGTGGTGGGTTTTAATGTTGAGGGGGGGTATTGTACTTTTTTTTCAGGTAAAAGAGCTGATTACTTTGGGGCAATGCCCCGCAAAAGGCCCTTTTAAGGGCTTTTTGTAATTTAGTATAGGGTAGGGATTTTTATTATTTTGGGGGGCTTTTTTATTTTGTTAGGGGGATTAGATTAGGTGTAATTAGTTTCAAAATCTTGTAATTATTTATTATTTTCTGTAATTTAGTGTTTTTTATTTTTTTGTACTTTAGATAATTTTCTTTAATTGTATTTAATTGTATTTAGTTTAGGTAATTAATTTAATTATAGTGTAGTGTTAGGTGTAATTGTAACTTAGGTTAGGTTTTATTTTACAGTTACTTTTGTATTTATTTTAACTAGGAAGTTATTAAATAGTTAATAACTATTTAATAACTATTGTACCTAGTTAAAATAAATACAAACTTGCCTGTAAAATAAAAATAAATCCTAAAATAGCTACAATGTAACTATTAGTTATATTGTAGCTATCTTAGGGTTTATTTTATAGGTAAGTATTTAGTTTTAAATAGGAATTATTTATTTAATGTTAGGAATATTTATTTAAACTAATTTAAATTATATTTAAGTTAGGGGGGTGTTAGGGTTAGACTTAGGTTTAGGAGTTAATAAAATTAATATAGTGGTGGCGACGTTGGGGGCGACAGATTAGGGGTTAATAAATATAATGTAGGTGGCGATGGTGTAGGGGGGCAGATTAGGGGTTAATAAATATAATGTAGGTGGTGGCGGTGTAAGGGGGGCAGATTAGGGGTTAATAAATATAATGTAGGTGGCGGCAGTGTAGGGGGCAGATTAGGGGTTAATAAATATAATGTAGGTGGTGGTGTAGGGGGGGCAGATTAGGGGTTAATAAATATAATGTAGGTGGCGGCGGGGTCCGGGAGCGGCGGTTTAGGGGTTAATAAGTATAATGTGGGTGGCGGCGGTGTAGGGGGGGCAGATTAGGGGTGTTTAGACTCAGGGTACATGTTAGGGTATTAAGTGTAGACGTTCCCATAGAAATCAATTGGATATCGGGCAGCAGCGAACATAAGCTTTCACTGCTTTCCGACTCCCATTGATTCCTATGGCATCATCATAGGTACGCTGGACCAGAAAAGTGCCGAGCGTATCTGCTAGTTATTTGATAACTAGCAAAAGTAGTCAGATTGTGCCGAACTTGCGTTCGGAACATCTGTAGTGACATAAGCATCGATCTGTGTCGGACTGAGTCCGGCGGATCGTATGTTACGTCACTAAATTCTACTTTTGCCGGTCTGTAGGGTTTGATAACTAAGGCGAATTAGGCTCGCCACAAATACGCTGCGGAATTCCAGCGTATTTGCAGTTGACAGCTTGATAAATAGAGGACATAGCATCCAAGAAGTACAGGACTTCTTTTAATTTGGTTAAAGCCCTATGTTTCCTGTTAATGGTCTTCAAATTAAGAATGCAATAATTTCAGTACCACATTTTGCAAGAAGGTATCCATTCTCATCTTACATCTAAATATCCTTAACGAGTCAGTTATAAGTTATGGGTAACTCTTCCTGAGCACGCAAGGGATATCCAGAAATTACTTGTTCCATCTGTGTATAAGGGGGGGAAAAACAGTTGTAAGAATGGAAATTAAATGTAAGAATCCCTGTACTGAGAAGGGAGCTTTTTGTATTCTGTGATATTTGTGTGATCCTTCATTTTGTTGCTGTATACTTGACAGAAGCAATCTGGTTTTGAAGAAAATTAATTTAATATAAATAAAAGCATTAAAAAAAAAAATAGATTGCAAAGTACACTGACACTCATAAGTAAACTATTAACCACTAAACCGCCACCCCCCTACATCACACACTAAATAAAGCTATTGACTGCTAAACCTCCATCCCCCACATCGCAAAGTCATAAACTACACTATTAACCCCTAAACTACCAGCCAGCACATTGCAAAGTCATAAACTAATATCTAAACCCCCTAACCTAACACCCCCTAACTTGAAGTGAAGGCAAGGTTTATACCCTTGCATTCCTATTGGCTGATTTGAATCTTCATACAAATACACATGTATCAGAACAGACTGTTTATACATATACACACTGTACACATATACAAGTACACACATAAACACATACATGCATACAGACATATGTACATACATGCACATATATACATATACACATTGCACACACATACAAATACACACACACACCAGACCTCCCAACTGTGCCTATTTAAGATTCTAAGCTCTGTCCCGCTATCCCTCTGAGACAGTCACATGTCCCTATTTATAGAATTTCCATTAGCCCCGCCCACTGAGCACCCAGACACGCCCACAAACCACCCAGACACACCCACTGACCACCCAGCCGCTAATGTTACATACACATACAACTTTAAGCTGCCTCAGTCCAGCACCTTGTCTTATACCATGTACCTTTAAATCACCGGCATAACATTTATTTCAGTAATAGAGCTTTATTTTACATTTAATATGTATACCTATGAGTGAAATACTTAATTATAATATATTATACATATGTTTTGTTACACGTATATTCAAGCTTAATTTCAGGTCTCCAAAAATGCTACATTTTTCACTGCTTTTATGTATTTCCCTCAAAGGGACAGTCTAGTCTAAATTAAACTTTTAAACAACTTTCCAATGTACTTGTATCATAAAATTTGCTTTGTTCTCTTGGTATCCTTATTAAAAGCTAAACATAGGTAGGCTCACATGCTAATTTCTAAGCCCTTGAAGGCCGTCTCTTATCTCAGTGCATTTGTTAACAGTTTTAACAGCTAGACAGTGCTAGTTCATGTGTGTTATATAGATAACATTGTGCTCACTCCCATGGAGTTATTTATGAGTCAGCACTGATTGGCTAAAATGCCAGTCTGTCAAAAGTGCTGAGATAAAGGGACAGTCTGCAGAGGCTTAGATACACGGTAATCACTGAGGTAAAAAGCATATTAATATAACTGTGTTGGTTATACAAAACTGGGGAATGGGTAATAAAGAGATTATCTATCTTTTTAAACAATAAATATTCTGGAGCAGACTGTCCCTTTAACTCCACCCTTGTTATATAAACACCCTGTGCTATCTATTAAACATAGTGGGTGCTCTAACATAATGTCTACCTAGTTAAAATTCTCTAGTAAACGTCTTTTACCATCCACTTGTAGTACCACATTTTTGCGCTATTCTTTAGTGCAGCGTCGCGTTAATGCGCTATTCATTTCTAATCTAGGCCTTCATACTTAAATCTCAAGGTGTTTATTGTCTATTTAAGTTAATTAAAAAAAAAACAGGCAATATCTAATGTTTGCTCTACATTATAATAAGGCTTTCACAGATATTTGTGCTGGCACAAAACACTGAAACAAGATTGGTTTGTGGTTTTTAAATTGTTGTTTCTGTACTTAATAACCATTTATTTTAATAACTTCAATTGTGTAGCTCTATTGTTCAAAGCTAGAACAATTTATGTTACTTTATGATGAAAATACCAGGGAAACGAGGATAGTTATGTTGACAACTTTATACTATGGGGCCGAATTATTATTGTGTGAGTGGACATATTCCGATATTGCAGATCATGTCCGCAGCTCAACGATAAATGCAGACAGCATACACTCTCGGCATTTATCATTGCACCAGCAGTTCTTGTGAACTGCTTGTGCAATGCCGCCCCCTGCAGATTCGCTGCCAATCGGCCGCTAGCAGGGGGTGTCAATCAACCCAATCGTATAGGATCAGGTTGATTTTTGCGATGTCTGTCTGCCTCCTCAGAGCAGATTACAAGTGGAGCACTAATGACATGTTTCACTCTCGCACTCGCTGTATTCAAATAAAAATTTGAACAAGGCAGGTTTAGTGCGCGTATTAAAATCTGAAATAGCTTCAGCAATTGCGACCGGGTTAATTTCTCCTCATAGGCCCCAATTTATCAAAGTCTGGCGGACCTGATCCGACAGTGAGGATCAGGTCCGCCAGACCTCGCTGAATACGGCGAGCAATACGCTCGCAGTATTCAGCATTACACCAGCAGCTCACAAGAGCTGCTGGTGCAATGCCGCCCCCTGCAGACTCGCGGCCAATGGGTAACCGCTGCTTCATAACTGCTGTTTCTGGCGAGCCTGCAGACTCGCCAGAAACACGGGGCATCAAGCTCCATTCGGAGCTTGATAGATAGCACACTAGTTAGCGCAGTCCCGCACTAACTTTAGCACACCACATGTAATCTAGCATCATGTATATTCAATTCTACTGTTCTATTATTCTAGAATTTTCCGATTGGAAACTCACATTTTTAACACCTTAAACCAAATGGCAAACAACAAATACATGAGAAATGAAACCAAAGGCTTCATATTAATGTAAACTATTGATTTGGGTCCATTCTTAGCTGAAAACAATACAAACTGCTTTATTAAATTGCAAGGTTTAAGCTCATTTAGCATTTTCTAATTTCTTGTGGCCAGATTTTTTTTTTTTAATTAGTTTAAGCTCAGAAAAACTCTTTTCTCCTCTGGCGATTGTTATTGAAAGTATTAAGCGTTTTCCCAGAGCAATAGAACATCGTTAGCGTAGAACAACCTTATGTATTGTTTCCATATCTATATTTGGAAAGTGAAATCCGTTCAATGATCATCTGAGCGCGCGTAACCACGTGACAACAATTTCTCTCTCTATTGTTAGCTGGAAAGTTCTTGTGTTTGGGAACTAATAGAATGACAGCTTTACAAAGCTGCACGAAACTCTCTTTGAGTCTATATTTTGTGAAAAGCTTTATGCATTGTAAGTTTGGCTCCTCACAATAAACATACACTTTATTTTTGCCTCTGGCGAGACCAAACTGCTTACGCATATGTAAAAGTCGCATCAATGTCAATTTCCTCTGCCAATTTCTCTGCAGCTTTGAGAACATTTTGAAATACCTTATTTGACCTTTAAGTAAGGAGAAATACATTTGTTAAAAGTATCACGGAAGTAAAAACAAATCATTATTTAGATGGAGCATACAGTTACCAATTCCTATTAACATATTTAGCACTTTTTATTGTCTCCTTTGTTGATACGTATCTTCTTTCTAAGACAGCATACTGAGGTATGCTCGGGAACGTTTCTCGAACACTACTAGATAATATTAGTGTTTGGAACAACAGTTGTAATAATGTTATACAAATAAATCTAGATTACAAGTAAAGCACAAAAATTGCAGTATAGAGCGCTAACACCATTAGCTTGCAAATATATTGCTGTTTTTTTTGGCGTTGTTATTGTGTATGGTTAACGTTTATAGTGCAAGCTGGTCATGTCAAAGTCAATCTACCTTAAATATTCTGCTTAGATAATGCAGTTTTTTCATACATTTCTATAGCATTGTATAGTGTATTTGAATAGCAAACGATAAGACACAATGCTAAACTTTTTTATACTAAATAAAATTTGTTTTATTCGTATTTTGCTCCTACTCGAAGAGTCAGTGCACAGTATGCTATATGTGTACCCTCTCTGGAGATTTATTTCCCTTAGCAGTAACAGTGTAAAACGTACCCGTAATACGAACGCAGTAAGGGAACTACACTACTACTGTTTTGTGCTATCCCTTGAAAGTATAGAGCGTAATATACACTCACCTTCCACTTTATTAGGTACTCCTTGCTAGTACCAGGTTGGACCCCCTTTTGCCTTCAGAACTGCCTTAATTCTTCGTGGCATAGATTCAACAAGGTGTTGGAAACATTCCTCAGAGATTTTTGTCCATATTGACATTATAGCATCACGCAGTTGCTGCAGATTTTTCCGCTGTGCATCCATGATGCGAATCTCCCGTTCCACCACATCCCAAAGGTGAACTCATTGTCATGTTCAAGAAACCAGTTTGAGATGATTTGAGCTTTGTGACATGGTGCATTATCCTGCTGGAAGTAACCATCAGACTACACTTTAGTCATAAAGGGATGGACATGGTCAGCAACAATACAAAGGTACTAAGGGGCCAAAAGTGTGCCAAGAAAATATCCCCCACACCATTACACCACCACCACCAGCCTGAATCGTTGATACAAGGCAGGATGGATCTATGCTTTCATGTTGTTTATGCCAAATTCTGACCCTACCATATAAATAACACAGCTGAAATTGAGACTCATTAGACCAGGGAATATTTTTCCAACACCTATTGTCCAATTTTGGTGAGCTTGTGTGAATTGTAGCCTCAGTTTTCTGTTCTTAGCAGACAGGAGTGGCACCCGGTGTGCTCTTCTGCTGCTGTAGCCCGTCTGCTTCAAGGTTCAATGTGTTGTGCATTCAGAGATGGTATTCTGCATACCTTGGTTGTAACGAGTGGTTATATGAGTTACTGTTGCCTTTCTATCATCTCGAACCAGACTGCCCATTCTCCTCTGACCTCTGAAATCAACAAGGCATTTTCGTCCACACAACTTCCGCTCACTGGATATTTTCTCTTTTTCGGACCATTCTCTGTAAACCTTGGAGATGGTTGTGTGTGAAAATCCCAGTAGATCAGCAGTTTTTTAAATTCTCAGACCAGCCCGCCTGGCACCAACAACCATGCCATGTTCAAAGTCACTTAAATCCCCTTTCTTCCCTATTCTGATACTCAATTTGAACTTCAGCAAGTCATCTTCACCATGTAGATGTCTAAATGCATTGAAGTTCTGCCATGTGATTGGTTGATTAGCAATTTGTGTTACCAAGCAATTCAACAGGTGTACATAATAAAGTGGCCGGTGAGTGTATATGTATAAAAATGCATTGGTTAAACATTTTAACCAAAAACATAACAAAACAAGTGTAAACAATTGTGTTTTATTATTATCACATGCACGCTCCTCAGCATACATCAGCATTTTGTCAGGGAATCATGCTAAGTTTCAACAAAAAAGAAAAATAAGTAGATTTCATAATAAAATTAATTAAAAAGTTTTTTTGGTGTTCCTTTAAAGGGTAATAAAAGTGAAAAACTGCTAGATTGCAAAAGACCAGCTACTAGAGTTTTACATCTAGATTCTAAAAGACCAGCCACTAGAGTGTTACTGCTAGATTCTAAAAGACCAGCAACTATATTATTACCTCTAGGTTCTAAAGGACCAGCCACTAAAGTGCAACTGCTAGATTCCCAAAGACAAGCCGCTAGTGTTATTGCTAGATTCCAAAAGACTAGGCACAAGAGTGTTATTGCTAGATTCCAAAAAAACAGCTACTAGAGCATTACAGCTAGATTCCAATAGACCTGCCACTAAAGTGTAACTGCAAAATTCCAAAAGACCAACCACTTGAGTATTACTGCTAGATTCCAAAAGACCAGCCTCTAAAGTGTTATCGCTAGGTTCCAAAAGACCAGTCACTAGAGTGTTTTTGCTAGATTTCAAAAGACCAGCCACTAGGATGTTATTGCTATATTCCAAAAGACCAGCCACTAGACTGTTACAGCTAGATTCTAAAGGAACAGCCACTAAACTGTTACCACTAGATTTAACAAAAGACCTGCTACTAGAGTGTTACTGCTAGTTTTTTAAAAGACCAGGCAGTAGAATGATATCATAAGATTCCAGAAGACCAGCCACTAGAGTGATACCACTAGTTTTCAAAAGACCAACGACTAGAGTGTTACCACTTGATTCCAAAAGAGCAGCCACTAAAGTGTTACCGCTAGGTTCCAAAAGACCAGTTACTAAAGTGTTATTGCTAGATTCCAAAAGACCAGACACTAGACTGTTATCACTAGATTTCAAAAGAATAGCCACTAAAGTGATACCGCAGCCGCTAGGTTCCAAAAGACCAGCTACTAGAGTGTTATTGCTAGATTCCAAAAGAGCAAAGACTAGAGTGTTACCACTTGATTCCAAAAGAGCAGCCACTGAAGTGTTATTGCTAGGTTACAAAAGACCAGCCACTAGAGTGATATTGCTAGATTCCAAAAGACCAGCCACTAGAGTGTTATTGCTGGATGCCAAAAGACCAGTCATTGCTAGATTCCAAAAGACTAGCCAATAGAATGTTATTGCTAGATTTCAAAAGACCAGTCACTAGAGTATTATTGCTAGATTCCAAAAAAAAAACAGCCACTAGAGTGTTATTGATAGATTCCAAAAGACCAGCCACTAGAGTGTTTCCACTAGATTTCAAAAGACCAGCTACTTGTCAGAGTTTTGCCCTGACAAGGTTATTTGCAGCTTTTTATCTTGGCTGCCATTTTTAGACTCATCTGTGTTTTCTTCTTGCCTGTAGTAGAGTGTGTAATGCTGTTCACTACTCCCAGGCTCCCTCTTATCGCCAAACTGGAGAACATCATCAAACAGGTTGCAGTCCCAGAATGATGATGTCTTCTCTTCCTATTTAACTGCTACAGACCTGTTTGCCATTGCACTTGCGCTGTCTCTGACCTCTCTGTGAGTTCATGTGTTCCTGACTCCGTGTATAACATGGCTTGTTTGACGTTTCTTCTGTTCCTGATCACTGGCTTGTTCCTGACTTTGCTGATCTTCACTGTTTTGTGTCCTGACTGGTGCTTGTCTGACTACTTGCTTTGGTTCCTGACCCCCGGCTCATCTGTCTGTGACTTTGACTCCTGGCTTGTCATTTGGCTTTTGGACTTGTTATAATTTTTTGTTATTTTTTAATAAAGGTGTGATTAATTTAGTTGGTTCCTGGTACCCTGGCAATACTAGTGTTACAACTAGATTCCAAAAGATCAGCCACATAACTGTTACCACTAGATTTCACAAAAGACCAGCTACTAGAGTGTTACCACTAGTTTTTAAAAGACCAACCACTAGAATGATATAACTAGATTCCAGAAAACCAGCTACTAGAGTGTTACAGCTAGACTCCAAAAGAACAGCCACTAAACTTTTACCAATAGATTACACAAAAGACCAGCCACTAGAGCGCTACCACTAGTTTTCAAAAGACCAACTACTAAAGTGATATTGCTAGATTCCAAAAGACCAGCTACTAGTGATATCGCTAGATTCCAAAAGACCAGCTACTAAAGTGATATTGCTAGATTCCAAAAGACCAGCTACTAGTGATATCGCTAGATTCCAAAAGACCAGCTACTAAAGTGATATTGCTAGATTCCAAAAGACCAGCTACTAGTGATATCGCTAGATTCCAAAAGACCAGCTACTAGTGATATCGCTAGATTCCAAAAGACCAGCTGCTAAAATTATATCGCTAGATTCCAAAAGACCAGCTACTAGTGATATTGCTATACTCCAAAAGACCAGCTACCAGTGATATTGCTAGATTCCAAAATACCTGACACTACAATGGACCCATATTTCACAACAGTACAGATCTATATGTGTGAAACCATATGCACATTGTGGTTACTAAGAGAAAAGCAACCAAAATGCAGGAATTGTGTGATCCCTTACTGTACAATATGGGTCCAGTGATAGGTAGACACTCAAGCTGACCAAAGCAAACACCTGCTCCCTTTTGGCTACCATTGTCTCCCCCCTCAGAGTTAATTTTAAGCAATTACTGTTTATTGTTAATTATTATTAATATTATTTTTATTGTTGTCATCATTTATTTGTATAGCGACGCAAAATTCTGTAGCGCTGGTCAAGTCTCGGGTGAGGATGTGGGTGGTTTTGTATGAGATTTTGTGCTTACATCTGGGGATGTTTATTGTTTCTGTACTCTAATCATAATGGGGCTTATTATCCATCCCGGGTGCCTTTGTTTAATTGTAATTTCTGCTGAAACTCATACATGGGTTGTCTGTGGATAATCCCCAGAAAGACTGTGTTTGACTGTGGTTAACTCTTGCTGTTTTCCAGCATCTCCCTCTTGGCTGGCATCTATAATTAACAATAGAGTTTTCCAGAAATACCAGTAGACCTTTCTTATAAACATGCATGTAAAGGACTCACTACCACTGCATTTTTGAAAAGCTTCCCAGACACAGAACAAGCCCATGGGGAAGAAGTACTGTTTAAGTTTAATTTAAAGCTAGGGGGTGTTAGGTTTAGGGGATAATAGTTTAATTTAGTGTGTTGCGATGTAGGGGGGCGGTGGTTTAGGAGTGGATAGGTTTAGTTTACTATTACCGATGTGGGGGACTGGTGGTTTAGGGGTTAATATGTTTAGTTTATTAGTACCAATGTGGGGGGCCGGGTGGTTTAGGGGTTAATCATTTTATTTAGTGTCGGCGATGTCGGGGCGGCTGTTTAGGGATTAATAATTTTATTTAGTGTCGGCGATGTCGGGGCGACGGTTTAGGGGTTAATCATTTTATTTAGTGTCGCAATTTCGGGGCGGCGGATTAAGGGTGTTTAGACTAGGGGTTTATGTTAGGGTGCTAGGTTTAAACCTAACTTTCTTTTCCCCATAGACATCAATGGGGTTGCATTACGGCGATTATTAAACACATTTCCATTTAATGTTCAGCACCTGTGGTGCACTTGCTGATTGTTGCCTACATTTAAACAACAATCATCAAGCGTGCAGAATCAAAATGGGTAGATTCCTAAGATAACATTCCTGTTTTACAAAATTACAGATGATAATGAAGTAAAATAGAATATATGAGTACATATTTAAGTATATAAATACTGCATGCTCTGATTCATGAGTTTAATTTTGAATTGACTATCCCTTTAAGAAATATGTCAGATGCTCATTTCAAAGAGACAAATCAAGATATAATATAATCCTTAAAATAAACATACATTATCAATACATACAATCCCCTGAGATTGCACACTTGAATGGCATGGTTACCTGATAGAAAATAATATAGAAAAATAAGTCAAAGGAAATAAGTTGTTTATAATGAAGATGAGGTTTATTATTACAGATTTATCCTCATTCAAATGTAATTTTCAATGTGAAAATCATTGAACATATTTATTCAATACAAAATGATGACACGTTAAAGTATATTGTGGCATAGTACTAATATTTCTAAAATATATGTAATATGTCTGCTAAAGCAGAGAATACATTTGCAATAATTAGAATATGAACTAAAATACATAAGTGCTAAATATTACCTACTTCAAGAGATTTTAAGTATTGTCTTTAACCTGGAGTTATTGAAACAATTTTAAAGAGCATTGTGCATTGGTCCCAGGGAGAGTCTGTGTCTGTTCATATGATGTCAATAAAAATATATTAATCACATCTATATCATGGCAATCACATATATGTTGTCAATACACCAGCGCTTAAATATCATAGAGATGCATTTCTCTAATCAGTCTAAATATTTAATAATATTCTTGACAAAAAGGAGTGCATTAGTCATGATAGGTATAGGTTTCAGATATTACATTCAACACATGACTATAAGCATGAATGCAAAGTATTTGGCCAATGCTATATCAACAGGAAGGAGTATTTACTATTCAACTCTCCTACAACTGGATAACCCTTATTAGCTTCATCTGAAGAAGCAAACAACATATGCTCGTGGAATATTAATTATAACATTTTCACATGCCACGTTAATGGATGTTAGATAGCATATACTGTATTTATTTCAGACACCTATCCTCAAGTATTCTTAAATGGCATAACATTCTTGATAGAAGTACACATACATTTATTAACAATGTACACCTGCATATTAATTGACATCATGTGAAATAAAAATGAATAAAGCTGTTAATATTTTGCTAATCAACAGCTATTAGAATAATATTGTAATATATTTATTAAATTTGGATTAAAAAAATATATGTATGTATATACATACATACATACACACATACATACACACATACATACACACATACATACTTACACACATACACACATACATACTTACACACATACATACATACATACATACATACACACATACATACATACATACATACATACATACACACATACATACATACATACATACATACATACATACACACATACATACATACATACATACACACATACATACATACATACATACACACATACATACATACATACATACATACATACATACACACATACATACTTACACACATACATACATACACACATACATACATACATACACACATACATACTTACACACATACACACATACATACTTACACACATACATACACACATACATACTTATACACATACACACATACATACTTACACACATACATACATACATACACACATACATACATACATACATACATACATACATACACACATACACACATACATACTTATACACATACACACATACATACTTACACACATACATACATACATACACACATACATACATACATACACACATACATACACATACATACACACACACATACAGTGGGGCAACAAAGTATTTAGTCAGCCACCAATTAATTGTGCAAATTCTCCCACTTAAGAAGATGAGAGAGGCCTGTCATTTACATTATAGGTATACCTCAACTATGAGAGACAAACTGTGGAAACAAATCCAGACAATCACATTGTCTGATTTGGAAAGAATTTATTTGTATATTATGGTGGAAAATAAGTATTTGGTCACCTACAAACAAGCAAGATTTCTGGCTCTCACAGACCTGTATCTTCTTCTTTAAGATGCTCCTCTGTCCTCCACTCATTACCTGTATTATTGGCACCTGTTTGAACTTGTTATCAATATAAAAGACACCTGTCCACAACCTCAAACAGTCACACTCCAAACTCCAGTATGGTGAAGACCAAAGAGCTGTCGAAGGACACCAGAAACAAAATTGTAGATCTGCACCAGGCTGGGAAGACTGAATCTGCAATAGGCAAGCAGCTTGGTGTGAAGAAATCAACTGTGGGAGCAATAATTAGAAAATGGAAGACATACAAGACCACTGATAATCTCCCTCGATCTGGGGCTCCACGCAAGATCTCACCCCGTGGGATCAAAATGATCACAAGAACGGTGAGCAAACATCCCAGAACCACATGGGGGGACCTAGTGAATGACCTGCAGAGAGCTGGGGCTAACGTAACAAAGGCTACCATCAGTAACACACTACGTTGCCAAGGACTCAGATCCTGCAGTGCCAGACGTGTCCCCCTGCTTAAGCCAGTACATGTCCGGGCCCGTCTGAAGTATGCTAGAGAGCATTTGGATTATCCAGAAGCGGATTGGGAGAATGTCATATGGTCAGATGAAACCAAAGTAGAACTGTTTGGTAGAAATACAACTCATCGTGTTTAGAGGAGAGAGAATGCTGAGTTGCAACCAAAGAACACCATACCTACTGTGAAGCATGGGGTGGCAACATCATGATTTGGGGCTGTTTCTCTGCAAAGGGAACAGGACGACTGATCCTTGTACATGAAAGAATGAATGGGGCTATGTATCGTGAGATTTTGAGTGCAAACCTCCTTCCATTAGCAAGGGCATTGAAGATGAAACTTTGCTGGGTCTTTCAGCATGACAATGATCCCAAACACACCACCCGGGCAACGAAGGAGTGGCTTCGTAAGAAGCATTTCAAGGTCCTGGAGTGGCCTAGCCAGTCTCCAGATCTCAACCCCATAGAAAGCCTTTGGAGGGAGTTGAAAGTCTGTGTTGCCCAGTGACAGCCCCAAAACATCACTGCTCTAGAGGAGATCTGCATGCAGGAATGGGCCAACATACCAGCAACAGTGTGTGACAACCTTGTCAAGACTTACAGAAAACGTTTGACCTCTGTCATTGCCAAGAAAGGATATATAACAAAGTATTGAGATTAACTTTTGATATTGACCAAATACTTATTTTCCACCATAATTTGCAAATATTTTTTTTCCAAATCAGACAATGTGATTGTCTGGATTTGTTTCCACATTTTGTCTCTCATAGTTGAGGTATACCTATGATGCAAATTACAGGCCTCTCTCATCTTCTTAAGTGGGAGAACTTGCACAATTGGTGGCTGACTAAATACTTTTTTGCCCCACTGTACATACATACACACATACATACATACACACACACACACACATACATACATACATACATACATACATACATACACACATACACACACACACACACATACACATACATACACATACACATACATACACACACATACATACACACACACATACATACATACACACACACATACATACACACACACATACATACATACACACATACATACATTCTTACACACATACATACACACACACACACATGCATACCTACATACAGACATACACACATACATACACAGATACATACACACACACATACACACACATACATACACACATACATACATACATACATACATACATACACACACACATACACACATACATACATATAGTGTGTTTGGAATTAAATCCAAGCATATATGACCATAACTGATAAATCTTTTATAGATTTTGTCTTAAAGGAACTTTGTAAATAACAGATTTATATGAAATGTTTGATATTATTGAATATTATATTATCAGTATTCTTGTTTGTCAGAGCAGATATACTATACAGAGTGCTTGCAGAACATATTAAATACAACTATGTAAATTGACATTTGTAGCTAAAAGCAGATGGATATTTATGATCTAAAACATATATACAACATATATTTGGTTATACTTAATATAAAATATTCACCTTCATACACCTCTTCAGCTGGCACAGAGGTTTCCATTGTCCCCTTACATCCGTGAACAGCTTCACCCAAGATGACGTTGGACAGCATCTCCTCCCATGACTTCATGCAAATCTTCTTAGAAGGACCACCACTTGTCCCACGTACATATTTAGACTGCTGCACCATCTTGGCCTGTGTTTCCCTCCTGCAGTCATGATATCTATGTTTTATGCTGGCAGTAGAACAATTGCGTCCTAAGCAGCTGACTGCCACTCGAATCTCCTCCCACAACTTGTTCCAGATACCCGCCCTCAGGTTAGGGTTCTTCAAATCAGGTGCCCTCTCCAAGTAGGCCTCAATAAGAGCCTCATTCTCCTCTCTAAGCCTGCCCTTCACACCTGAAGGGCCAGCAGAAACAGACTCTCCCTCCTGTGACTGGGGACCAGCCCTCTCTCCTTCCTCTGTTCCTGCAGGCTGTGACAGACTACCACCAGCCCCACCCCCACTTGCCACAGTCTGCCCCACTCTCCCTCCCTCTTCTTTGGGTGCCTAGTCGAGGCTGGCTCCTCCTCACTCATTCCACCTCCACTCCTCTTCCACCCTCTCTCCTTCCCTCCTCTGCCAGGGTTTGAGGAAGGACAAATCCTCCACCCAAACCTCGGCTCCTAGACCTGCCCATACTCCTGCCTACTTCACCCCTCCCCCTCCCTCTATCCACCATCTCCACTACCCTCCCCCTAGCCACCCCCTCCCAACTCCACTAGGCCTATCCATCCCTTTCTCCTTCGTCCCTAATTCTAACCTAACACTAAAGTCCCTAGCTTACCTACCTACACTAATTCACCTAACTAAACCCTAAATTAAATATCCCCTAAACTAACTACCTAACCTATCTAGACCCTAACTATCTCTATTCTATATCCCTGCAAATAAAAAAAATGTGGGGGTGAAAATAAACAAAGGGATGTAAATGAAAAAAGGGATGGGCTAAATATTTTTTAAAAAAAGGATTGTAACAAAATTAAAGAAAAATAATAAGGGATGCAAATGAAGAAGGGGATGGGCTATATAGTCAAATGAAACAAAAAATATGGGATGTAAAAAAAAAAAGGATGGGCAAAATGTATAAATGAAAAAAAAGTTATATAGTGGGGAAGGGAAGGGTAGTTAAAGGGGAGATGGGAAGTGGGATAAGGGGGTTAATGAAAGGAGTATTAAAGGAAGATGGGGATATGGGGGGTTAATGAAATAAAAAAAGATGTGAATGTGTTTGCATCATATAAAAGTGTGCTTGTGTGTTTGTGTATATAAACTAATGTGTGTTAATTAACTAGTGTATGGATGTGTGTGTTCCTAATATTATATGAGGCCTACAATAAGAATATATGAAAAACAAATCTCCAACTATCCACTAACTCTCAAAAAAATGTCCAAAACACTAAACTCCTACCAGCGCAACTAGCTCCCGTGTCTTTCTCTTTAGAGGCGATCACAGGTAAAGAGCACAAGCGCAAACTGTTATTCTTATAGACAGAGGTCGGGTTACCATGGCAATGCAATTGTTATGGCACGCTTTTCGACGAATCTGACATCGGTTGGCAGCGCAAACTTACATACGGCCGAAAAGAGCGACTGCTCGCAACACTCTAATCTTTTCAATGGAAACCTGGTACTAACATGGAGCTGTAAATTACTTTTAGTTGTCGCCCGCTTTGGTAGCTTACCGCTCCATTTTTAATGACTCAATAGAGTCCACAGACATAAAATAATACTAATATTACTTAATATGCAGATATAAGACATTTAGGCCCATATTTATCAAGTTCTGTACGGAGCTTGTGGGCCCTTGTTTCTGGCGAGTCTTCAGAAACACAAGTTATGAAGCAGCGGTCTAAAGAGTACGATCGTGTTGATTGACACCTCCCTGCTGGCGGCCCTGCTTGCTCTCCGCATTTAGCGAGGTCTTGCGGACCTGATCCGCACTATCGGATCAGGTCTGCAAGACCTTTGATAAATAGAGCCTTAGTCCATTGTGATGCACATGTTTATATATGTTTTATATATATTTACATTTATACATGCAATTATTGTGTATTGTATTATTGATATTTATAGATTTTCCATCCTAGTTGGCGTGCCATTTCACATTGAATATTACCTTATCTTTATTTCATCTAAGTATTATAGTTATTTGTAATATTGTGTATATTCATAAGTGTTGTGTATATATATATATATATATATATATATATATATATATATATATATATATATATATATATATATATATATATATATGTATACACTATGTATTCATCACAAAATATTGTATAACTATATTGCTTCCATATGCGTATTATAATGAATGTAGGTTACGTTTAAATTGTGCTGTAGTTTTGATGTAGTGCATAATATCTGTCTCCTTTGTATTCCGTTTGTTTCATAGGTCCTTTTTCACTTATCTCTAACTGCAGGAGTTGATATACTTGTAATAAGATGTTAATTCTAATAAGATGTTGAACGTAGTTTATTTATTTTTATTTTTATTAACATTGTGTATCAATTAGAAATGCCAGGTGTATAGTGTTATTGTATACTATAAATATATTGAGAGAGCACCCTCCCCTAACTATCAGTGAGTACGGGGAAACCCGAAACGCGTCCTTAGTCTGGGTATGTAGGCAGCTCTTATACCTTTTTAACTGCCTTGTATGTTGTACAAGCCCACGTTGGTTTTGATTTTTAACAAATAAAGTGGATGTTATTTTGAGCCGTTCTAGCATTTTTTCTTCTGTGGAACTAAGTTAGTTCATGTGTGTCATATAGATAGCACTGTGCTCAAGCACGTGGAGTTCAGGTGAGCCAGCTCTGATTGGCTACAATGGATGTCTGTTAAAAGAACTGAAACTGCCCCTTTAAAGCATTATGCAATATATATGCATAACAATTTATATATTGCATATAAATGCAAGGCCTGACTACATTATATCTACAGTTTTAAATAAAATGCATGATCATGTATAATGCATATTAGTTTAAGTATTGGATATATAAATTAAAATTTAGATATTCTTGCTTGATGTGTTTATTATTTTATATATAAATATCTTTTTAAAATAAATATTTGTTATAAAAGACAGCTGCATTATAATGATATTATTACATAACTGCATGCCTGTTATTTAATAAAACAATTGTTAAACAAATGCCTTTTGTAACATAAACATATATTTTATAATATATATTTATGGTTACAATAAAAAAACACAATAAGACAAAACAAATACATATTAATTTAAATAAAATTTTTAAAAGAATATGCATCATACATAAGAATGCACAATATTTTAAAAATATTGTAACTAAATGCGCTATTAACCCCTAAGCTGACCTAACCTAAACAACTAATCAACCCCCATACAGAGACAAGGCCTGGTTCAGAGATTAAGGTCTACTAAATGGTAACCATCAATAATCACCTAATCAACCCCAACTCATTGGCAGCCAAAATAATCAGACTATAAATTGTGATTGAGCCCATATTGTTTTTCAGTAGGCTAAGCACTTTTAGAACATGTATTTTGCAGAAATATCCATACATGTGAAAAGCTGTGCAAACAAGGTGCTCAACTTGAGAACTGTCTGTACGGCTTTGCATCAAATGAACAGAGGACCTGGTATGGATGTACAATTACACACTCACTTGAGTGTGTAATGCTGCTCGCATAAAGATCTGTCAGTCACCCTGAGCGAGCGGGTTTGGGGTGATTTCAATCTGCCATAGAGATAGATAAATGATTATACAATAGATTACCCACTGTAGCTCCAGTTGTCTTACCCAAGAGATAGCTGTATACAATTATCATAACGGACTACAAAACATTATTTTTACAAAACCATTTATAATCATTATGAAATATACCATCTGATACGCTAATTTCGAGTAAATCCATGGTATCTTAAAATAATAAAAATAGCTAACACCTTTGTTTATTTCTTTGCTTATCACATCTAAGCAGGTGTACAGGTTCATTTTGTTATGGCTTGGAGAGGAACAAATTGTAAGTTTGTTTCCAAAAGGACATTCCCCATAGGAAATGATGGTTTAATTAATTAAGAATTGAATTAACCCAATGAGCAAATCTAATGATTTGTCTGAAACAAACGTTTTGTCTTTGCACGTGTCTACTGAGAAGTATTTCCTGATTGATTACATTTTTAGTTTGGCTAATTAAAGGACTAGATAAAATATTAATCAGCTAATTAATTAAGGGACTTACATTATGTCTACTAGGCATACACATATCCAAACCCTAACTGCTGCTTATGCTGTAGCAATGTAGATTTATTTAAAGCATAGCATTTAATATACATGCAGAGCAATTATTGGTTAATATGCTGTGCTGATTTTATACACAACATAAATATTTATTAAGTGGTGCTCAAGACAATATGTATATGTCAAGAGTCTTGGGGTGAAATCTCTTTGATAAATGGATGTACACTTAAGTGAGGTTGAGTATATAAATATATGTAAATCATGTTGCCATTTTAGGAATTTTCTTTAGTTTGGCAGCAAAATTCCATTCTAGGGCCAAGGTTCTTTTTATAATTTATCTCCTGTTATATTTATTTTTTCCTGATAATATATTTTGACTGCACTTTAATGGATTGAGATTTTCTGTGAGACATTTTACATATTTCAATGTGATCCGATTAATGTAAGTAGCCAATAAAAAGAATGCATATTGTTTCGTTACATAGTAAAGGGACAGTATCACTAGTATAAATGCTCACTATCACACAACCTAAAAACAGTATCACTAGTGTAAATGATCACTACCACACAACCTAAAAACAGTATCACTAGTGTAAATGCTCACTATCACACAACCTAAAAACAGTATCACTAGTATAAATGCTCACTATCACACAACCTAAAAACAGTATCACTAGTGTAAATGCTCACTATCACACAACCTAAAAACAGTATCACTAGTATAAATGCTCACTATCACACAACCTAAAAACAGTATCACTAGTGTAAATGATCACTACCATACAACCTAAAAACCATATCACTAGTGTAAATGATCACTACCACACAACCTAAAAACAGTATCACTAGTATAAATGCTCACTATCACACAACCTAAAAACAGTATCACTAGTGTAAATGATCACTACCATACAACCTAAAAACCATATCACTAGTGTAAATGATCACTGCCATACAACCTAAAAACAGTATCACCAGTGTAAATGTTCACTACCACACAACCTAAAAACCATATCACTAGTGTAAATGATCACTACCACACAACCTAAAAACAGTATCATCAGTGTAAATGCTCACTATCACACAACCTAAAAACTGTATCACTAGTGTAAATGTTCACTATCACAAAACCTAAAAACAGTATCACTAGTGTAAATGTTCACTACCATACAACCTAAAAACCATATCACTAGTGTAAATGATCACTACCACACAACCTAAAAACAGTATCACTAGTGTAAATGCTCACTATCACACAACCTAAAAACCATATCACTAGTGTAAATGCTCACTATCACACAACCTAAAAACAGTATCACTAGTGTAAATGCTCACTATCACACAACCTAAAAACAGTATCACTAGTGTAAATGCTCACTATCACACAACCTAAAAACAGTATCACTAGTGTAAATGCTCACTACCACACAACCTAAAAACAGTATCACTAGTGTAAATGCTCACTACCATACAACCTAAAAACCATATCACTAGTGTAAATGGTCACTCCCACACAACCTAAAAACAGAGTATCACTAGTGTAAATGCTCACTATCATACAACCTAAAAACAGTATCACTAGTGTAAATGCTCACTACCACACAACCTAAAAACAGTATCACTAGTGTAAATGATCACTACCACACAACCTAAAAACAGTATCACTAGTGTAAATGCTCACTACCATACAACCTAAAAACCATATCACTAGTGTAAATGATCACTATCACACAACCTAAAAACAGTATCACTAGTGTAAATGTTCACTACCATACAACCTAAAAACCATATCACTAGTGTAAATGATCACTATCACACAACCTAAAAACAGTATCACTAGTGTAAATGTTCACTACCATACAACCTAAAAACCATATCACTAGTGTAAATGATCACTATCACACAACCTAAAAACAGTATCACTAGTGTAAATGTTCACTACCATACAACCTAAAAACCATATCACTAGTGTAAATGATCACTATCACACAACCAAAAAACAGTATCACTAGTGTAAATGTTCACTACCATACAACCTAAAAACCATATCACTAGTGTAAATGATCACTACCACACAACCTAAAAACAGTATCACTAGTGTAAATGCTCACTATCACACAACCTAAAAACAGTATCACTATTGTAAATGCTCACTACCATACAACCTAAAAACTATATCACTAGTGTAAATGGTCACTCCCACACAACCTAAAAACAGTATCACTAGTGTAAATGATCACTACCATACAACCTAAAAACAGTATCACTAGTGTAAATGCTCACTACCACACAACCTAAAAACAGTATCACTAGTGTAAATGCTCACTACCACACAACCTAAAAACAGTATCACTAGTGTAAATGCTCACTACCACACAACCTAAAAACAGTATCACTAGTGTAAATGCTCACTACCACACAACCTAAAAACAGTATCACTAGTGAAAATGCTCACTATCACACAACCTAAAAACAGTATCACTATTGTAAATGCTCACTACCATACAACCTAAAAACCATATCACTAGTGTAAATGGTCACTACCACACAACCTAAAAACAGAGTATCACTAGTGTAAATGCTCACTTTCATACAACCTAAAAACAGTATCACTAGTGTAAATGCTCACTACCACACAACCTAAAAACAGTATCATTAGTGTAAATGCTCACTACCACACAACCTAAAAACAGTATCACTAGTGAAAATGCTCACTACCATACAACCTAAAAACAGTATCACTAGTGTAAATGCTCACTACCACACAACCTAAAAACAGTATCACTAGTGTAAATGCTCACTACCACACAACCTAAAAAAAAGTATCACTAGTGTAAATGTTCACTATCACACAACATCAAAACTTTATCACTACTGTAAATGCTCACTATCACACAACCTAAAAACAGTATCACCAGTGTAAATGCTCACTATCACACAACCTAAAAACCACATCACTAGTGTAAATGCTCACTATCACACAACCTAAAAACAGTATCACTAGTGTAATTGCTAATTATCACACAGCATAATAACTGTATCACTAGTGTAAATGCTCACTATCAAACAACCTAAAAATAGTATCAGAAGAGTAAATGCTCACTATAACACAACCTAAAAATTGTATCACTAGTATAAATGCTCACTATAACACAACCTAAAAACAGTATCACTAGTGTAAATGCTCACTACCACACAACCTAAAAAAAGTATCACTAGTGTAAATGTTCACTATCACACAACATCAAAACTGTATCACTACTGTAAATGCTCACTATCACACAACCTAAAAACAGTATCACCAGTGTAAATGCTCACTATCACACAACCTAAAAACCGCATCACTAGTGTAAATGCTCACTATCACACAACCTAAAAACAGTATCACTAGTGTAATTGCTAATTATCACACAGCATAATAACTGTATCACTAGTGTAAATGCTCACTATCAAATAACCTAAAAATAGTATCACCAGAGTAAATGCTCACTATAACACAACCTAAAAATTATATCACTAGTATAAATGCTCACTATCACACAACCTAAAAACAGTATCATCAGTGTGAATGCTCACTATCACACAACCTAAAAACAGTATCACTAGTGTAATTGCTCATTATCACACAACCAAATAACAGTATCACTAATGTAAATGCTCACTATCACACAACCTGAAAACAATATCATTAGAGTAAATGTTCACAATCACACAACCTAAAAACAGTATCACTAGTGTAAATGCTCACTATCACACAACCTGAAAAAAAATCATTAGAGTAAATGCTCACTATCAAACAGTCTAAAAACAGTATCACTAGTGTAAATGATCACTTTTACACAAGCTAAAAACAGTATCACTAGTATAAATGCTCACTATCACATAACCTTGAAAAATAGTACCACTAGTGCAAATGCTCACTATCACACAACCTGAAAACAGTATCACTAGAGTAAATGTTCACTATCACACAACCTAAAAACATTATCACTTACATAAATGCTCATTATCACACAACCTAAAAACTGTATCACTAGTGTAAATGCTCACTATCACACAACCTAAAAACAGTATCACCAGTGTAAATGCTCACTATCATACAACCTAAAAACAGTATCACTAGTGTAAATGCTCACTACCACACAACCTAAAACCAGTATCACCAGTGTAAATGCTCACTATCATACAACCTAAAACCAGTATCACTAGTGTAAATGCTCACTACCACACAACCTAAAAACAGTGTCATTAGTGTAAATGTTCACTACCATACAACCTAAAAACCATATCACTAGTGTAAATGATCACTACCACACAACCTAAAAACAGTATCACTAGTGTAAATGCTCACTATCACACAACCTAAAAACAGTATCACTATTGTAAATGCTCACTACCATACAACCTAAAAACCATATCACTAGTGTAAATGGTCACTACCACACAACCTAAAAACAGAGTATCACTAGTGTAAATGCTCACTATCATACAACCTAAAAACAGTATCACTAGTGTAAATGCTCACTACCACACAACCTAAAAACAGTATCATTAGTGTAAATGCTCACTAACCACACAACCTAAAAACAGTATCACTAGTGTAAATGCTCACTGCCATACAACCTAAAAACAGTATCACTAGTGTAAATGCTCACTACCACACAACCTAAAAACTGTATCACTACTGTAAATGCTCACTATCACACAACCTAAAAACAGTATCACTAGTGTAAATGCTCACTACCACACAACCTAAAAACAGTATCATTAGTGTAAATGCTCACTACCACACAACCTAAAAACAGTATCACTAGTGTAAATGCTCACTGCCATACAACCTCAAAACAGTATCACTAGTGTAAATGCTCACTACCACACAACCTAAAAACAGTATCACTAGTGTAAATGCTCACTACCACACAACCTAAAAAAAGTATCACTAGTGTAAATGTTCACTATCACACAACCTCAAAACTGTATCACTACTGTAAATGCTCACTATCACACAACCTAAAAACAGTATCACCAGTGTAAATGCTCACTATCACACAACCTAAAAACCGCATCACTAGTGTTAAAGCTCACTATCACACAACCTAAAAACAGTATCACTAGTGTAATTGCTAATTATCACACAGCATAATAACTGTATCACTAGTGTAAATGCTCACTATCAAACAACCTAAAAATAGTATCAGCAGAGTAAATGCTCACTATAACACAACCTAAAAATTGTATCACTAGTATAAATGCTCACTATCACACAACCTAAAAACAGTATCATCAGTGTGAATGCTCACTATCACACAACCTAAAAACAGTATCACTAGTGTAATTGCTCATTATCACACAACCAAATAACAGTATCACTAATGTAAATGCTCACTATCACACAACCTGAAAACAGTATCATTAGAGTAAATGTTCACAATCACACAACCTAAAAACAGTATCACTAGTGTAAATGCTCACTATCACACAACCTGAAAAAAATCATTAGAGTAAATGCTCACTATCAAACAGTCTAAAAACAGTATCACTAGTGTAAATGATCACTATTACACAAGCTAAAAACAGTATCACTAGTATAAATGCTCACTATCACACAACCTGAAAACAATATCATTAGAGTAAATGCTCACAATCACACAACCTAAAAACAGTATCACTAGTGTAAATGCTCACTATCACATAACCTTGAAAAATAGTACCACTAGTGCAAATGCTCACTATCACACATCCTGAAAACAGTATCACTAGAGTAAATGTTCACTATCACACAACCTAAAAACATTATCACCTGCATAAATGCTCATTATCACACAACCTAAAAACTGTATCACTAGTGTAAATGCTCACTATCACACAACCTAAAAACAGTATCACCAGTGTAAATGCTCACTATCATACAACCTAAAAACAGTATCACTAGTGTAAATGCTCACTACCACACAACCTAAAAACAGTATCATTAGTGTAAATGCTCACTACCACACAACCTAAAAACAGTATCACTAGTGTAAATGCTCACTACCACACAACCTAAAAACAGTATCACTAGTGTAAATGCTCACTACCACACAACCTAAAAACAGTATCACAAGTGTAAATGCTCACTACCACACAACCTAAAAAAAGTATCACTAGTGTAAATGTTCACTATCACACATCCTCAAAACTGTATCACTACTGTACATGCTCACTATCACACAACATAAAAACAGTATCACCAGTGTAAATGCTCACTATCACACAACCTAAAAACCGCATCACTAGTGTAAATGCTCACTATCACACAACCTAAAAACAGTATAACTAGTGTAATTGCTAATTATCACACAGCATAATAACTGTATCACTAGTCTAAATGCTCACTATCAAACAACCTAAAAATAGTATCACCAGAGTAAATGCTCACTATAACACAACCTAAAAATTGTATCACTAGTATAAATGCTCACTATCACACAACCTAAAAGCAGTATCATCAGTGTGAATGCTCACTATCACACAACCTAAAAACATTATCACTAGTGTAATTGCTCATTATCACACGACCAAATAACAGTATCACTAATGCAAATGCTCACTATCACACAACCTGAAAACAATATCATTAGAGTAAATGTTCACAATCACACAACCTAAAAACAGTATCAACAGTGTAAATGCTCACTATCATACAATCTAAAAACCATATCACTAGTGTAAATGCTCACTATCACACAACCTAAAAAAGTATCATCAGTGTAAATGCCTACTATCACACAACATAAAACCAGTATCACCAGTGTAAATGTTCACAATCACACAACCTAAAAACAGTATCAACAGTGTAAATGCTCACTATCATACAATCTAAAAACCGTATCACTAGTGTAAATGCTCACTATCACACAACCTAAAAAAGTATCATCAGTGTAAATGCCTACTATCACACAACATAAAACCAGTATCACCAGTGTAAATGCTCACTATAACACAACCTAAAACCAGTATCACCAGTGCAAATGTTCACTATAACACAACCTAAAAACAGTATCACTAGTGAAAATGATCAAATCACACAACCTAAAAACAGTATCATCAGTGTAAATGCTCACTATCACACAACCTAAAAACAGTATCACTAGTGAAAATGCTCAAATCACACAACCTAAAAACAGTATCACCAGTGTAAATGCTCACTATAACACAACCTAAAAAAAGTATCACTAGTGAAAATGCTCAAAATCACACAACCTAAAAACAGTATCATCAGTGTAAATGCTCACTATCACACAACTTAAAAACAGTATCACTAGTGTAAATGCTTATGATTACATATCCTAAAAACAGTATCACTAGTGAAAATGTTCACTATCACACAACCTAAAAACAGTACTACCAGTGTAAATGCTCAATACCACAAAACCTAAAAACAATATCAATAGTATAAATGCTCACTATTACACATCTGAAAAACAGTTTCACCAGTGTAAATGCTCACTATTACACAACCTAATCACAGTATCACTAGTGTAAATGCTCACTATCACACAACCTAAAACATTATTACTAGTGAAAATGCTCAATATCACACAACCTAAAAACAGTATCATTAGTATAAATACTCACTATCACACAAACTAAAAACCGTATCACTAGTGTAAATGCTCACTATCACACAACCTAAAAACAGTATCATCAGTGTAAATGCTAACTATCACACAACTTAAAACCAGTATCACCAGTGTAAATGCTCACTATCATACAACCTAAAAACTGTATCACTAGTGTACATGCTCACTATCACACAACTTAAAAACAGTATCATCAGTGTAAATGCTTACTATCACACAACCTAAAACCAGTATCACCAGTGTAAATGCTCACTATCACACAACCTGAAAACAGTATCACTAGAGTAAATGCACACTATCACACAACCTAAAAACTGTATCACTAGTGTAAATGCTGACTATCACACAACCTAAAAACAGTATCACCAGTGTAAATGCTCACTATCATACAACCTAAAAACCGTATCACTAATGTAAATGCTCACTATCACGCAACCTAAAAACAGTATCATCAGTGTAAATGCTCACTATCACACAACCTAAAACCAGTATCACCCATGTAAATGCTCACTATTATACAACCTAAAAACCGTATCACTAGTGTAAATGCTCACTATCACACAACCTGAAAACAGTATAATCAGTGTAAATGCTCACTATCATACAACTTAAAAACAGTATCACTAGTGTAAATGCTTATGATTACATATCCTAAAAACAGTATCACTAGTGAAAATGCTCACTATCACACAACCTGAAAACAGTATAATCAGTGTAAATGCTCACTATCATACAACCTAAAAACAGTACTACCAGTGTAAATGCTCACTACCACACAACCTAAAAACAATATCACTAGTGTAAATGCTCACTATTACACAACTGAAAAACAGTACTACCAGTGTAAATGCTCACTATTACACAACCTAATGACAGTATCACTAGTGTAAATGCTCACTATTACACAACTGAAAAACAGCTTCACCAGTGTAAATGCTCACTATTACACAACCTAATGACAGTATCACTAGTGTAAATGCTCACTATCACACAACCTAAAACAATATCACTAGTGTAAATGCTCACTATTACACAACTGAAAAACAGTACTACGAGTGTAAATGCTCACTATTACACAACCTGATGACAGTATCACTAGTTTAAATGCTCACTATCACACAACGTAATGACAGTATCACTAGTGTAAATGCTCACTATCACACAACCTAATGACAGTTTCACTAGTGTAAATGCTCACTATCACACAACCTAATGACAGTATCACTAGTGTAAATGCTCACTATCACACAACCTAATGACAGTTTCACTAGTGTAAATGATCACTATCACACAACCTAATGACAGTATCACTAGTGTAAATGCTTACTATCACACAACCGAATGACAGTATCAGTAGTTTAAATGCTCATTATCACACAACCTAAAACATTATTACTAGTGTAAATGCTTACTATCACACAACTTGACAGTATCACTAGTGTAAATGCTCACTATCACACAACCTAAAACATTATTACTAGTGTAAATTCTTACTATCACACAACCTAATGACAGTATCACTAGTGTAAATGCTCACTATCACACAACCTAAAACATTATTACTAGTGTAAATGCTCACTATCACACAACCTAAATACATTTGGCTAAATTACGAGTTTTGCGCTATACCGGGTGCGTAAATAAGGCAATAAAATGAACAGTACCGCACTTTCCATAGCGCTGCCAATACGAGTTACTGAAAAACCTCCTTGTTCTGTGCATTATGGTGCGTTAAGCTCCATACCACACAAAAGCCAAGGGCTGAGTTTACATGCTCGTGCACGATTTCCCCTATAGACATCAATGGGAAGAGAGTCTAACATCTGAGATTGCGGAATGGCAAATCGCCATAACGCAACCCCATTGATGTCTATGGGGAAAAGAAAGTTACGTTTAAACCTAACACCCTAACATAAACCCCTGGTCTAAATACCCCTAATTCACCGCCCCCAACTTCCTCAACGCCAAATAAAGTTATTAATCCTTAATCCGCTGCTCCCCGACATCGCCAACGCTAAATAAAGTGTTTAACCTCTAATCTGCTGCTCCCTGACATCACTGTCACTAAATAAACCTATTAACCCCTAAACCGCTGGCCCCCCACATCGCAACTGATAAATAAACCTATTAACCCCTAATCTGCTGCCCACCCACATCACTACTACTATAATAAACCTATTAAGCCTTAAACCCACATCGCCAACACTATAATAAAGTATTAACCCCTAAACCACCAGCCCCCACATCACAACTAATAAACTAAACCTATTAACCCCTAAACCGCCAGACCCCCACATTACAAAACACTAAATTAAACTATTAACCCCTAAACCTAACACCCCCTAACGCTAAACCTAACCCTAAACCTAACACCCCCTATCGTTAACATAATTAAAATATATATTAAATTAAAGTTACAATTATTAACTAATAATACCTATTTAAATCTAAATACAAAGTAACGTACCTTTGAAATAAAACCTAAGCCAGCTACAATATAACTATTAGATACATTGTAGCTAGCTTAGGGTTTATTTTTATTTCACAGGTAAGCTTGTATTTATTTTAACTAGGTAGACTCGCTAGTAAATAGTTATTAACTATTTACTAACTACCTAGTTAAAATAAATGTAAACTTACTTTTCAAATAAAATCTAAACTGCCTTACACTAAAACCTAACATTACAAAAAATAAAAAAAACTACCATTACAAAAAATAACAAATTAAATTATCCAAAACAATAAACATTATTCCTATTCTAATACCGTATAAAAAAATAAAAAAAAAAACACTCCAAAATAAAAAAGCCTAATCTAGAATAAACTACCAAGGGCCCTTAAAAGGGCCTTTTGTAAGGGCATTGACCTAAATTGAACAGCTCGTTTACTACAAAAAAAGAAACACCCCCCACCCCCCCAAACTGACAAGAGCCCTTAAAAGGGCATTTTGTAGGGCATTGCCCTAAGTTAAACAGCTCTTTTGCTACAAAAAAAAAACAAACTCCCCCTAAAAAATACATTACACAAAATAACAAACATACGGCTAGATTACGAGTTTTGCGTTAGGGTAAAAAAGCAGCGGTAAGAGGTCCTAACGCTGCTTTTTCTCTACCGCTGCTATTACGAGTCTTGCAGGTTTAGGGGCACCGCACACTTCTTTGGCCTTACCGCAAAATGACTTACGTAAACTTCGTAAACCCTTTTTTCTATGGGACTTCCATAGTGTCGGTATTACGAGTCTGTCATGGGAGACCAAAAAGTGAGCGGTACACCCTCTACCTCCAAGATTCCCAACGCATTCTAAAGTCAGTAGTTATGAGTTTTACTCTATAACGCCGTAGCATAAAACTCATAACTAAAGTGCTAAAAAGTACCCTAACACCCATAAACTACCTATTAACCCCTAAACCGAGGGACCTCGCGCTTCGCAGACACTATAATAAAATTTTAACCCCTAATCTGCTGCTCCGGACATCGCCGGCACTAGACTAAACATATTAACCCCTAAACTGCTGCACTCCTGCCTCGCAAACACTAGTTAAATATTAATAACCCCTAATCTGCCGCCACCTACATTATTCTTATTAACCCCTAATCTGCCGCTCCGGACACCGCTGCCACCTACATTATACTTATTAACCCCTTATCTGATACCCCCAACATCGCCAACACCAAATTATATTTATTAACCATTAATCTCCCTCCCCCAATGTCGCCGCAACCTACCTACATTTATTAACCCCTAATCTGCCGCCTCCAATGTCGCCACCACTATAATAAACCTATTAACCCCTAAACCGTCGCACTCTTGCTTCGCAAACACTATTTAAATATTTTTAACCCCTAATCTGCCGTCCCTAACATCGCCGCCACCTACCGACATTTATTAACCCCTAATCTGCCGCCCCAAACGTCGCAGCCACTATACTAAATGTATTAACCCTTAAACCTAAGTCTAGCCCTAACCCTAACACCCCCTAACTTAAATATAATTACAATAAATCTAAATAAATATTAATATTATTACCTAAATAATTCCTATTTAAAACTAAATACTTACCTGTAAAATAAAATCTCAGCTAGCTACAATATAACTAATAGTTACATTGTAGCTAGCTTAGGGTTTATTTTTATTTTACAGGCAAGTTTGTATTTATTTTAACTAGGTAGAATAGTTATTAAATAGTTATTAACTATTTACTAACTACCTAGCTAAAATAAAAACAAATTTACCTGTAAAATAAAACCTAACCTAAGTTACACTAACACCTAACACTACACTCAACATATAATAAATTGACCCCTATGGGGCTGAATTATCAAGCTCCGAATGGAGCTTGATGCCCCTTGTTTCCGGTGAGCCTGAAGGCTCGCCAAACACAGAAGTTATGAAGCAGCGGTCTAAAGACAAGATAACTTGTCCACATGTTCTGAGGCGGCGGATCGAAATCAACCTGATCAAATATGATCGGGTTGATTGACACCCCCTGCTAGCGGTCGATTCGCCGCAAATCTGCAGGGGGCGGTATTGCACAAGCAGTTTTGGTGAATGTGCAGCGGACATGATATGCTACATTGTATCATGTCCGCTCACACTTTGATAAATATGCCCTTATGACTTAAACCAAAAAGACATTGTGATCAGCACTGTTAAAACAAGCACACATTTAGATTATTTTAATAAAGCCAACACAAATAAGTGTATTAGACAACTTTAAAAGATTCTAAAATTTTAGAAAGTCTTGAACCGCAGAGCCTTCTGAGATTTGCTCAAATAAATAGTTAAATCAAAAGCCATGGTTGCTATAAGAGGCCTTAATTTAATGAAATTCTTGTCCATGTAGTTCCTGAAAGATAGAATATTCTCTAAGGGAATACAGCAGTCAGGTAGCTCTCCCAATCAACTTTCAATCCACAATGATCAATGGAGATAATAGCTGTCAGCAGAGCAATCCCCATGCGCCATTAGTTTCATAGACACAACATAAACCGGCTGCACAAGCTTGACAAAAGGGCAGGTGCCCTGAAACGTTGTTTTTTGTACTTTGCTAAATAAAGCTTCTCCTATGATTGCAAAGTGTGCAGCCTACTTATGTTGTGTCTATAATTCCCTAAGGGAATAGCAGTGCATTTGGCTAAAACAAAAAGGTACCCTCCACTATTTGAATAGTTTCTCAAAGCTACACATAAAATCTGGTAAAGGAAAAAAATACTATTAATATTATGGGATGAAATAAAAGAGAAGAACAATCTTGGTGTACTCTCTAAAATGAAATAATAACCCAAAGAACAGGAAAAACTCAGGTGGTGAGTTGGCAGAGTGTTAAAAAAAAAGAGTTTTGTTACACTTACACATTGTGCATTGTATTTTATTGTATTGTACACTTCAGATTTGGTCCTTTCAGTATTATTACATTTAAGCTTTGCACTTTCTCTTTTATATTGTAATACATTTACATCCAGCAGTGGTTTTACAAATGTTTTGAACGTTTCTGTTTTACTTTAATAAATTAGGATCATACATGTATTTCTGTGTATCTTTTACAAATGGCACTTTGTATTTATTCCATTGTAAACTAAAACTGTCAGTTTCAGGAAGTGGGATGGACATGGAAGTTCCCTGGGCTGAACAGGGGAGTTCCCAAGGTATGTCTGAAGCTCTCTCACTCACTTTAAACAAGCTGGTCTCACTGATTTGTCTCGCAAGCTTTATGCCTTTGAAGTTTGCTCAAAATTCACAATACACTTATTTTAACTAAAGAGAAAAATAATATATACTAAAATATAGAAAATAATCAAGTTAAATCTTAGTGAAAACATTTCAGTTTAACTTGTAATTCATGCAAACTGAGCCTTTATATCAGCTCCAAGTGTTTTCCAGTTACCTTCTCTCTCCCATGTGAAATTTTGTATCCCAGAAAGCTTCATTACTTTCTATGGAAGGCATCGCTCAAATCATTAGGACTTCCAGGTCCTACTCTTTTTTTTAGAAAAGTCAGTGAGATCAGCCCCTGTGAAATCTTCACTATAATTTCTCTCCAAACTAGAGAATAATTGATTATCTGGTCCATATCTGGCACATAGAAAGTAATGAAACGCTATGGGAAACTGAAGCTGACAGTTTTTTAGTTTTAGTTTTAATAGAAGATATTCAAAGTGCAATGTAATTTGTAAAAGATACACATAAATATATAAAGTATGATTCTAATTTGTTAAAGTTACAGAGAATCTGTGAAGGCATAATCAGAATTTCTAAACTCACAATCCTAAATACACTGCTGTATACAAAATAAAATACATAATAGGGCAAAGTTTAAACGTAATAAAATTTAACCTGAAGTGTAAAGTAATATAGAATACAAAGCACAAAGTGTAAATGCAACAGAACTCTCATGTCGGGAACCTTAAAAAGGAAGACATTCAGGCATAGAAAATGTAAGGATTCTTGTAGGAGGCCTAGCTGCCACAACTTCAAAATGTAAAGCACACAAACCTCTAAATTCTGAAGCATAGTCTGGAATACTCCCTTGTATTGAGAAAACAAAGGACAAATACCTTTAGAGGCAAAAACAGTATTATAATGATTAGAATGAATATTGTGATCCATTAGGAAATTGCAGAGCTGAATGCCACAATCCTGCAAAATACAAAGCAAAATTATTAGCAGTGGATCCACCCTCTAAATGAATATGTAAGGCAGTGGGGACAGTTTTAAAATGCTTCTTGAAATACACAGGCATTCAAAGATAAATATGAAATCGCCAAAGCAACTTTATTGTATAAAATGATATAAACAGTAACATAGTCACAGTGCAATATATATAACAGGGTCTTTAAGGTTAAAATCAGATCAAATGAGAAAATCCTCTTTGCATTTTGTTATATAGATACACAAATACAGAGACATGAGTATAAATAATAATCATGGTCCTAAGTTAGACAGAGAAAGCAATAAATATGAGGAAATAACTTTAAACACCTTTTAGTGAATATATAAAATTAAAGGGACAGTCTACTCCAGAATTGTTATTGTTTAATTAGATAGATAATCCCTTTATTACCTATTCCCCAGTTTTGCATAACCAACATGGCTATATTAATATACTTTCTACCTCTGTGATTACCTTGTATCTAAGCCTCTGCACACTGCCCCATTATTTCAGTTCATTTAACAGACTTGCATTTTAGCCAATCAGTGCTGATTCCTAGTTAACTCAGGCGTGAGCACAATGTTATCTATATGGACCACATGAACTAACACTCCCTCTAGCTGTGAAAAACTGTCAAATGCATTCAGATAAGAAAAGGCCTTCAAGGAATTAGAAATTAGCATATGAGCCTACCTAGGTTTAGCTTTCAACAAAGAATACCAAGAGTACAAAGAAAAATCAATTTTACCTAGACTGTCCCTTAAAAATGTATTAGCTGACACAGTAAAATAAAATGGGCTAGAGTACAAGTGAAGCACTAATTTAAAGTGAGCCCGTAAAGGGGCAAATTTGCCTGTTTACAGGCGCACATTAAATAACCAGCCATTGCAATTGGCTGGATAACGCTCCTGCAAGCTCGCGGCAGCATTTTGCACTAAATGAAATTAACCAGAGGTTAGATCTCTGATTAATTAAAAAAAAGCCCCACAATTGCCCCCCAAATAAACTGTATAGTTCCCTGCATAAAATAAAAAATAGTAGCATCTTTATTTTTTAATAAAATATCTGCGCAAAGCAGTTATAAGGGCTTAAAGTGAGGGGATGTGGGGTGTAAAAAAAAGGCACTAAAAAGTGCCTTTACATTGCAGTCTATGGGGACTGTGTTTATATATAATATATATTTTAAATGTGTTGCCCAATGCTGCACAATTTAAACCCTAAACTCCGCTAGGTTCTAAGCTGTGTCTCACGGCATGTGATCAAGGTTCCCTTTGGAGGCTATAAAAGCGCGCTCTTGTGGTCGCGTTAGCATTGTGTTCAACTTGCAATATCAGCACACATTTGCGTGTGCACTGTGCTGGTATTACTGAGTGGAGAGCAAATATCATGCTTGCGAAAGCGCAATTATGCGCTCCACTCATAACCTAGGCCTATATGAAAAATAACTTTTCAATAAATATAGAAAGAAAAAACTACCCCCTCCGTGCAGAGATAATAAAGTAGCAAGCAGTAAAGTCTGTCATTATAGATCTTTACATTGTTTAGAAAGAATAGAACGGACATTAGCACGTCAGAAAAAGATTAACCGCAAGTGGAGTTGCTTGTGCAACTTGATAGCACTGAGGGGCCAATAAAAATATGCCAGAGGGCCGGTGCTCGCTATTCTCTAACTGGAACGCTGAGAAGAAATACATTTTTATAATAAAATGTGCCAAAGTATAAAGAAGCACTTCTATGTAAGTAAAATCATAGGGATAGCAGCACAGAAATGCAGAAAAGGTAAGCAATATAAAACCCAAAAGTTTTCTTTCATAACTCAGATAGAACAGCAATTTTAAACAACTTTCTAATTTACTTCTGTTATCAATTTGTCTTCTTTCTCCTCATATCTTTTGCTGAAAAACAGGGACGTATGCTTAGGAGCCCTGCCCATTTCTGAAACCCTATATGGCAGCAGTTTTGCAAGAATGTTTTTCATTTGCAGGATCACTAATAGGCAGAACTATTTCCTGCTACATAGTGCACCAGATGCTACCTAGGTATCTGTTCAACACAGAATATCATGGGCACAAAGAAAATTTTCTAAAATGGTTTGTTCTCTCTGAATCGAAAGTAAAAACTCTTTGGGTTTCATATCCCCTTATTTTAAATAAAAATAAATATTTCACTAAGAATTTTAAAGCCCAAATAAAGCGTCTCCTATAAACTGTTAGATTGTTAGAATAAAATCTATTAATAAAAGCCTAGAGTACGAGTTTTTAGCTCTATAGGGAAAATAAGGAACGCAACAAAAGTGGCGTTATTTAATCCCCTATAGCGCTGCCATTACGAGTTTTAAAAAAACCCGGCTTGTGCGGGTGATATGGTGCTTTTAATCTCTCTACCGCACCAAAAACAAGCAGTGTTTTGACGTGCTCGTGCACGCTTTCCCCATAGACATCAATGGGGAGAGAGTGTTAGAAAAAAGTCTAACACCTGCGATTAAGGAAAGAAAAGTTCTTTAACGCAGCCCTATTGATGTCTATGGGGAAAAAGGAAACTAATGTTTAAACCTAACACCCTAACATAAACCCGAGTCTAAACACCTGCTGCCCCTGACATCATCGACGCCTGCCTACAGTTATTAACCCCTAATCTGCCGCTCCCGATATCGTCGCCACCTAAATAAAGGTATTAACCCCTAATCTGCTGCTCCCGATATCGCTGCCACTATACTAAAGTTATCGACCCCTATTCTGCCGCACCTCAACATCGCTGCCACTATATTAAAGGTATTAACCCCTATTCCACTGCTCCCCGACATCGACACAACTAAATAAAGTTATTAACCCCTAAACCTCTGGTCTCCCACATCACTACCACTAAATAAACCTATTAACCCCTAAATCGCCAGACTCCCACATCACAGTAACCTAAATAAGACTATTAACCCCTACACCTACCCCTAAACCTAACCCTAACGTAACCCTAAGCCTAACACCCCCTAACTTTAATATAATTAAAATAGATCTAAATTAAATTTACAATTATAAACTAAATAATACCTATTTAAAACTAAATACTTACCTGTAAAATAAAATCTCAGCTAGCTACAATATAACTAATAGTTATATTGTACCTAGCTTAGGTTTTATTTTTATTTCACAGGTAAGTTTGTATTTATTTTAACTAGGTAGACTAGTTAGTAAATAGTTATTAACTATTTACTAACTACCTAGTTAAAATAAATAAAAATTACCTGTGAAATAAAACCTAAGCTACCTTATACTAAAATCTAACATTACAAAAATAAAAAAACTACCATTACAAAAAAACAAAAAACGAAATTATCCAAAAAAATAAAAATTATTCCTATTCTAATACCCTTTTAAAAAAAGCACCCCAAAATAAAAAATCCTAATCTAGAATAAACTACCAAGGGCCCTTAAAATGGCATTTTGTAGGGCATTGCCCTAAAGATATCAGCTCTTTTTCTGAAAAAAAAAAAAAAAATACTCACTAACATTACAACCCCCCCCCCAACCCACAAAATAAAAAATATTATCTAAAAAAACCTAAGCTACCCATTGCCCTTAAAAGGGCATGTATTATTATGATTATTCTTTATTTATAAAGCGCCAACAGATTCCGCAGCGCTGCCCATGGGTACAATACAATAAAAGACAAAATTTTACAGACAAATACAGGGGGAATTGAGGGCCCTATTCCCATGGGAACTTACAATCTAGATGGGTAGGATGATGGGAAACAGGAGGTGGGGACTGTAAAGGTGAGAATGATATCAGTGAGGAGATAGATGAGGGCAACTGTTAGTTAAGTGAAGTTAATTTGTTAATGAATCGGGTGATAGGCTTCCCTGAACAGAAAGGTCTTTAGGGAACGTTTAAAGGAGGAGAGGTTAGGGGCAAGTCTGACAGCTCGAGGAAGTGCGTTCCAGAGGGTTGGTGCCGCACGAGAGAAGTCCTGTAGTCTAGCATGGGAGGAGGTGATGGTAGAGGACGCAAGAAGCAGGTCATTGTTGGATCTTAGGGGGCGGGCTGGAATATATTTGTTGATGAGTGTGACAGGTAGGGTGGGGCAGCATAGGTGAGGGCTTTGTAGGTCAGGGTGAGTATTTTGAATTTAATTCTTCTGTGAATGGGGAGCCAGTGAAGGGACTCACAGAGAGGTGCAGCAGAAACGTATCGTCAAGAGAGGTGGATTAGCCTGGCAGATGCATTAAGGATGGATTGGAGGGGAGAGAGGCGGGAGAGAAGGAGGCCAGTTAGCAAGTTATTGCAGTAGTCAAGTAGTCAAGAGCCCCCCAAAAGGCTCTTTTAAGGGCCATTGGTAGTTTACTGTAGGCTAGTTTTTTTATTTTGATAGGGCTATTAGATTAGGTGTAATTCTTTTTTATTTTTGATAATTTTGTTTATTTTTAGTAATTTAATGTTTGTTATTTTTTGTAATTTAGTCTTTACTAATTTTTTGTATTTAGACAGTTTGTAATTTTTATAGTGTTAGGATTTTTTAGTGTGTAGTTTAGTTTAATTTAATTGTTAGTTAGTTTAATTTTAGTTTATTAGTTATATTAGTTTAATTGTTAGTTTAAACTTAGTTTTTTTAATTTGACAGGTAAGTTTTAATTTAATTTAAGATAGGGAAATTGTAATTTAAAATAAAGTTAGGGGGGCATTAGGTTTAGGGGTTACTAGTTTAATTTAGTTTATTGCTATGTGGGGGGCTTTCAGTTTAGGGGTTAATAGTTTACCTTATTATATTTTGTTGAAGGGGGGCTTTCAGTTTAGGGGTTAATAGGTTTATTATAGTGGCGGCGGTGTAGGGCTTAATAACTTTAGTATAGTGGGGGCGATGTGGGCGGATGGCAGATTAGGGGTTAATTATATTTAACGTTTTTGTGATGCGGGGGGGCGGCGGTATAGGGGTTAATAAGTTTATTATAGTGGTGACAATGTCAGGGAGCAGCTGAATAGGGGTTAATAAAAATGTTAGGGGTTAATAAATTTATTATAGTGTTTGCGATGCGGGAGGGCCTCGGTTTAGGGGTTAAGAGGTAGTTTATGGGTGTTTAGTGTACTTTGTAGCAGTTTAGTTATAAGTTTTATGTTCCAAATTTGTAGCGTAACACTCATAACTACTGCTTTTAGATGGCGTTACGGATCTTGTTGTTTTAGGCTGTATTGCTCGCTTTTTAGCCTCACCGCAAAACTCGTAATACCAGTGCTATGGGAATCCCATTGCTTTTTAGCCTCACCGCAAAACTCGTAATACCAGCGCTATGGGAATCCCATTAAAAAACGTCATTTTTAAGAGTGCGGTACTGACGTTGAGTTACAGGCTAAAAGGTTTGCGGTACACCTATACCGACAAGACTTGTAATGGCTGCGGTGCTGTTTTAACGCTGAAAATACCATATTTTCAGCATTAAGAGACGTAACGCACAACTCGTAATCTAGCTGAAAGAGTGTAAGGTGCTAATGCCTGTACGTCACTGTGCCTCCTGGCTATGATACACCTCATGAATGGTGTACCTGACAATAGGCTATGGGCTATGAGTCCATGTATTGTTTCACTTATCATGATAAACCCCCACTTTACTGTGGTTATCCACTGCTGAAATGACTGTTTCCAACAGAGAGTTCATTCAGTGCTGAGCACGCTACAGCAGAGGATCTATGTAAGGAGTATATCAATGACTCATCATGAGGACTGGTGACACCTGTGGGTTGCTTGTGACTAACTCCTCACTGGGAGTGATAGTGCCAATGTCCAGTGCTCCAATATCTCTTCTGTCCCAAGTAGCTGCTCTCTGAGGGGTAAAATGGGCCTCAAATCTCTCTGAGGACCCCTCTCAACAATGAAACTGGAGTCCCTTTTTTGGAGGTAAATGAAAGACTAGAGTACCAGAGAGGTGAGACGGATTAAGTGCTCTTTTTGTTGTAGGGTTCTCACATGTCATGATATAAATATAAAATAAAGGTTTCACTTAAATATGCTGAGTCTGTTAAGAAAAACAAAACTGAAAAATGACTTGCAGTAAGACTTAAAGGGCTTAATTATAAGCAGTATCTGAAAACTTCACATAATGCTCGGCTGAGCGGTTTTCAGAATGTGGAGCTCTGATACTGAGGAGTTAGACTTAGGTGTTTCCTGTGGGCTAAAATGGGCCAGTGAACTGTGTTTAAATGATCTGCTACATTTGTAGGCATAACTAAGCAGAGTGCTGAATATACTTTATTAAGTGAGAATAAAAGGTACAGGTAGCTGACAGGCAGGAGACAGGCACCTTCAGTAGCTGACATGCAAGAGACAGGCACCTTCAGTAGCTGACATGCAAGAGACAGGCAGCTTCAGTAGATGGCAGACAGGAGACAGGCACCTTCAGTAGCTGGCATGCAGGAGACAGGCACCTTCAGTAGCTGACAGGCAGGAAACAGGCACCTTCAGTAGCTGACATGCAAGAAACAGGCACCTTCAGTAGCTGACATGCAAGAGACAGGCACCTTCAGTAGCTAGCAGGCAGTAGATAGGCACCTTCAGTAGATGACAGGTAGGAGACAGACACCTTCAGTAGATGGCAGGCAGTAGATAGGCACCTTCAGTAGATGACAGGTAGGAGACAGGAATCTTCAGTAGATGGCAGGCAGGAGACAGGCACCTTCAGTAGATGGCAGGCAGGAGACAGGCACCTTCAGTAGATGGCAGGCAGGAGACAGACACCTTCAGTAGCTGACATGCAAGAGACAGGTACCTTCAGTAGCTGGCAGGCAGTACATAGGTACCTCCAGAAGATGACATGCAGGAGACAGGCACCTTCAGTAGATGGCAGGCAGGAGACAGGCACCTTCAGTAGATGGCAGGCAGGAGACAGACACCTTCAGTAGCTGGCAGGTAGGAGACAGGAATCTTCAGTAGATGGCAGGTAGGAGAAAGCCACCTTCAGTAGATGGCAGGCAGGAGACAGGCACCTTCAGTAGATGGCAGGCAGGAGATTGACACCTTCAGTAGATGGCAGGCAGGAGACAGGCACCTTCAGTAGCTGACATGCAAGAGACAGGCACCTTCAGTAGCTGACATGCAAGAGACAGGCACCTTCAGTAGCTGACATGCAAGAGACAGGCACCTTCAGTAGCTGGCAGACAGGAGACAGGCACCTTCAGTAGCTGACATGCAAGAGACAGGCACCTTCAGTAGCTGACATGCAAGAGACAGGCACCTTCAGTAGCTGACAAGCAAGAGACAGGCACCTTCAGTAGCTGGCAGACAGGAGACAGGCACCTTCAGTAGCTGACATGCAAGAGACAGGCACCTTCAGTAGCTGACATGCAAGAGACAGGCACCTTCAGTAGCTGGCAGGCAGGAAACAGGCACCTTCAGTAGCTGGCAGGCAGGAGACAGCCACCTTCAGTAGCTGGCAGGCAGGAAACAGGCACCTTCAGTAGATGGCAGGCAGGAGACTGACACCTTCAGTAGATGGCAGGCAGGAGACAGGCACCTTCAGTAGATGGCAGGCAGGAGACAGCCACCTTCAGTAGATGGCAGGCAGGAGACAGGCACCTTCAATAGCTGGCAGGCAGGAGACAGGCACCTTCAGTAGCTGGCAGGCAGGAAACATGCACCTTCAGTAGATGGCAGGTAGGAGACAGCCACCTTCAGTAGATGGCAGGCAGGAGACAGGCACCTTCAGTAGATGGCAGGCAGGAGACAGGCACCTTCAGTAGATGGCAGGCAGGAGACAGGCACCTTCAATAGCTGGCAGGCAGGAGACAGGCACCTTCAGTAGCTGACATGCAAGAGACAGGCACCTTCAGTAGATGGCAGACAGGAGACAGGCACCTTCAGTAGCTGGCAGGCATGAGACCGGCACCTTCAATAGCTGGCAGGCAGGAGACAGGCACCTTCAGTAGATGGCAGGCAGGAGACAGGCACCTTCAGTAGATGGCAGGCAGGAGACAGGCACCTTCAGTAGATGGCAGACAGGATACAGGCACCTTCAGTAGCTGACATGCAAGAGACAGGCACCTTCAGTAGCTGACATGAAAGAGACAGGCTCCTTCAGTAGATGGCAGGCAGTAGATAGGCACCTTCAGTAGATGACATGCAGGAGACAGGCACCTTCAGTAGCTGGCAGGCAGGAGACAGGCACCTTCAGTAGCTGGCAGGCAGGACAGGCACCTTTATTAGCTGGCAGGCATGAGACTGGCACCTTCAATAGCTGGCAGGCAGGAGACAGGTACCTTCAGTAACTGGCAGGCAGGAGACATGCACCATCAGTAGCTGGCAGGCAGGAGACAGGCACCTTCAGTAGATGGCAGGCAGGAGACAGACACCTTCAGTATATGGCAGGCAGGAGACAGGCACCTTCAGTAGATGGCAGGCAGGAGACAGACACCTTCAGTAGATGGCAGGCAGGAGACAGGTACCTTCAGTAGCTGGCAGGCAGGAGATAGGTACCTTCAGTAGAAGACATGCATGAGACAGGCACCACTGAAGCTGACAGGCATGAGTCAGACACCTTCAGTAACTGACATGCAGAAGACAGGCACCTTCAGTCGCTGGCAGGCAGGAGACAGGCAACTTCAGTAGCTGACAGACAGAAGACAGGGAACTTCAGTAGCTGACAGACAGGAGACAGGCACTTTCAGTAGATGGCGGACAGGAGACAGGTACCTTCAGTAGCTGACATGCAGGACACCAGCACCTTCAGTAGCTGGCAGGCAGGAGACAGGCACCTTCAGTAGCTGGCAGGCAGGAGACAGGCACCTTCAGTAGCTGGCAGACAGGAGGCAGGCACCTTCAGTAGCTGACAGACAGGAGACATGAACCTTCAGTAGCTCACATGCAGGAGACAGGCACCTTCAGTAGCTGGCAGGCATGAGACCTGTACCTTCAATAGCTGGCAGGCAGGAGACAGGCACCTTCAGTAGATGGCAGGTAGGAGACAGGAATCTTCAGTAGATGGCACGTAGGAGACAGACACCTTCAGTAGATGGCAGGCAGGAGACAGGCACCTTCTGTAGATGGCAGGCAGGAGACAGACACCTTCAGTATATGGCAGGCAGGAGACAGGCACCTTCAGTAGATGGCAAGCAGGAGACAGGCACCTTCGGTAGATGGCAGGTTGGAGACAGACACCTTTAGTAGATGGCAGGCAGGAGACAGGTACCTTCAGTAGCTGGCAGGCAGGAGACAGATACCTTCAGTATATGGCAGGCAGGAGACAGGCACCTTCAGTAGATGGCAGGCAGGAGACAGACACCTTCAGTATATGGCAGGCAGGAGACAGGCACCTTCAGTAGCTGGCAGGGAGGAGACAGGCATGTTTAGTAGCTGACAGGCAGGAGACAGGTACCTTCAGTAGCTGACATACACGAGACAAGCACCACTGAAGCTAACAGGCATGAGTCAGACACCTTCAGTAAATGACATGCAGAAGACAGGCACCTTCAGTCGCTGGCAGGCAGGAGAGAGGCACCTTCAGTAGATGGCAGACAGGAGACAGGCACCTTCAGTAGCTGACATGCAGGAGACCGGCACCTTCAGTAGCTGGCAGGCAGGAGACAGGCACCTTCAGTAACTGGCAGGCAGGAGACAGGCACCTTCAGTTGCTGATAGGCAGGAGACAGGCAAGTTCAGTAGCTGACAGACAGGAGATAGGAACCTTCAGTAGCTGACATGCAGGATACAGGGAACTTCAATAGATGGCAGACAGGAGACAGGTACCTTTAGTAGCTGACATGCAGGAGACCGGCACCTTCAGTAGCTGGCAGGCAGGCAGGAGACAGGCACCTTTAGTAGCTGGCAGGCAGGAGACAGGCACCTTCAGTAGCTGGCAGGCAGGAGACCGGCACCTTCAGTAGCTGACAGACAGGAGACAGGAACCTTCAGTAGCTGACATGCAGGAGACAGGCACCTTCGGTAGCTGGCAGGCAGGAGACAGGCACCTTCAGTAGCTGGCAGGCAGGAGACAGGCACCTTCAGTAGCTGGCAGACAGGATACAGGCACTTTCAGGAGCAAAAAGGAAGGAGACAGGCACCTTCAGTAGCTGACAGACAGGAGACAGGTACCTTCAGTAGCTGACATGCAGGACACCAGCACCTTCAGTAGATGGCAGGCAGGAGACAGGCACCTTCAGTAGCTGGCAGGCATGAGACTGGCACCTTCAATAGCTGGCAGGCAGGAGACAGGCACCTTCAGTAGCTGGCAGGCAGGAGACAGGCACCTACAGTAGCTGGCAGGCAGGAGACAGGAACCTTCAGTAGCTCACATGCAGGAGACAGGCACCTTCAGTAGCTGGCAGGCATGAGACCGGCACCTTCAATAGCTGGCAGGCAGGAGACAGGCACCTTCAGTAGCTGGCAGGCAGGAGACAGGCACCTTCAGTAGCTGGCAGGCAGGAGACAGGCACCTTCAGTAGCTGACAGACAGGAGACAGGAACCTTCAGTAGCTGACATGCAGGAGACAGGCACCTTCAGTAGCTGGCAGGCATGAGACCGGCACCTTCAATAGCTGACAGACAGGAGACAGGAACCTTCAGTAGTTGGCAGGCAGGAGACAGGCACCTTCAGTAGCTGGCAGGCAGGAGACAGGCACCTTCAGTAGCTGGCAGGCAGGAGACAGGCACCTTCAGTAGCTGGCAGGCAGGAGACAGGCACCTTCAGTAGCTGACAGACAGGAGACAGGAACCTTCAGTAGCTGACATGCAGGAGACAGGCACCTTCAGTAGATGGCAGGCAGGAGACCGACACCTTCAGTAGATGGCATGTAGGAGACAGACACCTTCTGTAGATGGCAGGTAGGAGACAGGAATCTTCAGTAGATGGCAGGTAGGAGACAGACACCTTCAGTATATGGCAGGCAGGAGACAGGCACCTTCAGTAGCTGGCAGGCATGAGACTGGCACCTTCAGTAGTTGGCAGGCAGGAGACATGCACCTTCAGTAGCTGGCAGGCATGAGACAGGCACCTTCAGTAGCTGGCAGGCATGAGACAGGCACCTTCAGTAGCTGGCAGGCAGGAGACATGCACTTTCAGTAGCTGGCAGGCAGGAGACAGGCACCTTCAGTAGCTGGCAGACAGGATACAGGCACCTTCAGTAGCTGGCAGGAAGGAGACTGAAGCTGTCAGGCAGGAGACAGGTACCTCTAAAGCTGGCAGGCAGGAAAAATGTACCTCTGAAGCTGTCAGGCAGGAGACAAGCACCTCTGAAGCTGGTAGGCAGGAGACATGCACAGCTGAAGCTGGTAGGCAGGAGACAGGTACCTCTAAAGCTGGTAGGCAGGAGACAGGTACCTCTGAAGCTCGTAGGCAGGAGACAGGTACCTCTGAAGCTCGTAGGCAGAAGACATGCACCTCTGAAGCTGGTAGGCAGGAGACAGGTACCTCTGAGGCTGGTAGGCAGGATACATGCACCTCTGAAGCTGGTAGGCAGGAGACAGGTTCCTCTGAAGCTGGCAGGATGGAGACAGGTGCCACTGAAGCTGGCAGGCAGGAGACAGGTACCTCTGAAGCTGGCAGGCAGGAAAAATGTACCTCTGAAGCTGTCAGACAGGAGACAAGCACCTCTTAAGTAGGTAGGCAGGAGACAGGTACCTCTGAAGTTGGTAGGCAGGAGATAGGTACCTCTGAAGCTGTCAGGCAGGAGACAGGTACCTCTGAAGTTGGTAGGCAGGACATAGGTACCTCTGAAGCTGGTAGGCAAGAGATAGGTACCTCTGAAGCTGTCAGGCAGGATACAGGTACCTCTGAAGTTGGTAGGCAGGAGACAGGTACCTCTGAAGCTGGCAGGAAGGAGACAAGCACCTTCAGTAGATGGCTGACAGGATACAGGCACCTTCAGTAGCTGGCAGGCAGGAGAAAATTGCCACTGAAGCTGGCAGGCTGGATACAGGTGCCACTGAAGCTGGTAGGCAGGAGACAGGTACCTCTGAAGCTGGTAGGCAGGAGACAGGTACCTCTGAAGCTGGTAGGCAGGAGACAGGTACCTCTGAAGCTTTTAGGCAGGAGACAGTCACCTCTGAAGCTGTCAGACAGGAGACAGTCACCTCTGAAGCTGTCAGACAGGAGACATGCACCTCTGAAGCTGTCAGGCAGGAGACAGGTACCTCTGAAGCTGGTAGGCAGGAGACAGGTACCTCTGAAGCTGGTAGGCAGGATACAGGTACCTTTGAAGCTGGTAGGCAGGAGACATGCACCTCTGAACTGGTAGGCAGGAGACAGGTACCTCTGAAGCTAATAGGCGGGAGACATGCACCACTGAAGCTGGTAGGCAGGATACAGGTACCTTTGAAGCTGGTAGACAGGAGACAGGTACCTCTGAAGCTGGTAGGCAGGAGACAGTCACCTCTGAAGCTGTCAGGCAGGAGACAGTCACCTCTGAAGCTGTCAGACAGGAGACATGCACCTCTGAATCTGGTAGGCAGGAGACAGGTACCTCTGAACCTGGTAGGCAGGAGATAGGTACCTCTGAAGCTGTTAGTCAGGAGACATGTACCTCTGAAACTGGTAGGCAGAAGACAGTCACCTCTGAAACTGTCAGGCAGGATACATGCACCTCTGAAGCTGGTAGGCAGGACACAGGTACCTCTGAAGCTGGTAGGCAGGAGATAGGTACCTCTGAAGCTGGTAGGCAGGAGTTAGGTACCTCTGAAGCTGGTAGGTGGGAGACATGCACATCTGAAGCTGTCAGACAGGATACAGTCAACTCTGAAGCTGTCAGACAGGAGACATGCACCTCTGAAGCTGGTAGGCAGGAGACAGTTACCTCTGAAGCTGGTAGGCGGGAGATATGCACCTCTGAAGATGGCAGGCAGGAGACAGGTACCTCTGAAGCTGGTAGGCAGGAGACAGGTACCTCTGAAGCTGGTAGGCAGGAGACAGTCACCTCTGAAGCTGTCAGGCAGGAGACATGCACCTCTGAAGCTGGTAGGCAGGAGACAGGTACCTCTGAAGCTGGTAGGCAGGAGATAGGTACCTCTGAAGCTGGAGACAGTCACCTCTGAAGCTGTCAGGCAGGAGACATGCACCTCTGAAGCTGGTAGGCAGGAGACAGGTTCCTCTGAAGCTGTCAGGCAGGAAACAGGTATTTCTGAAGCTGGTAGGCAGGAGACAGGTACCTCTGAAGCTGGTAGGCAGGAGACAGTCACCTCTGAAGCTGTCAGGCAGGAGACAGTCACCTCTGAAGCTGTCAGACAGGAGACAGATACCTCTGAAGCTGGTAGGCCGGAGACATGCACCTCTGAAGCTGGTAGGCAGGAGGCAGATACCTCTGAAGCTGTCAGACAGGGGACATGCACCTCTGAAGCTGGTAGGCAGGAGACAGGTACCTCTGAAGCTGTCAGACAGGAGACAGTCACCTCTGAATATGTCAGACAGGGGACATGCACCTCTGAAGCTGGTAGGCGGGAGATATGCACCTCTGAAGATGGTAGGCAGGAGACAGGTACCTCTGAAGCTGGTAGGCAGGAGACAGGTACCTCTGAAGCTGGTAGGCAGGAGACAGTCACCTCTGAAGCTGTCAGGCAGGAGACATGCACCTCTGAAGCTGGTAGGCAGGAGACAGGTACCTCTGAAGCTGGTAGGCAGGAGATAGGTACCTCTGAAGCTGGTAGACAGGAGACAGGTACCTCTGAAGCTGGAGACAGTCACCTCTGAAGCTGTCAGGCAGGAGACATGCACCTCTGAAGCTGGTAGGCAGGAGACAGGTTCCTCTGAAGCTGTCAGGCAGGAAACAGGTATTTCTGAAGCTGGTAGGCAGGAGACAGGTACCTCTGAAGCTGGTAGGCAGGAGACAGTCACCTCTGAAGCTGTCAGGCAGGAGACAGTCACCTCTGAAGCTGTCAGACAGGAGACAGATACCTCTGAAGCTGGTAGGCCGGAGACATGCACCTCTGAAGCTGGTAGGCAGGAGGCAGATACCTCTGAAGATTGTAGGCAGGAGATATGTACCTCTGAAGCTGGTAGGCAGGAGACAGGTACCTCTGAAGCTGTCAGACAGGAGACAGTCACCTCTGAAGCTGTCAGACAGGGGACATGCACCTCTGAAGCTGGTAGGCAGGAGACAGTTACCTCTAAAGCTGGTAGGCGGGAGATATGCACCTCTGAAGATGGTAGGCAGGAGACAGGTACCTCTGAAGCTGGTAGGCAGGAGACAGGTACCTCTGAAGCTGGTAGGCAGGAGACAGTCACCTCTGAAGCTGTCAGGCAGGAGACATGCCCCTCTGAAGCTGGTAGGCAGGAGACAGGTACCTCTGAAGCTGGTAGGCAGGAGATAGGTACCTCTGAAGCTGGTAGACAGGAGACAGGTACCTCTGAAGCTGGAGACAGTCACCTCTGAAGCTGTCAGGCAGGAGACATGCACCTCTGAAGCTGGTAGGCAGGAGACAGGTTCCTCTGAAGCTGTCAGGCAGGAAACAGGTATTTCTGAAGCTGGTAGGCAGGAGACAGGTACCTCTGAAGCTGGTAGGCAGGAGACAGTCACCTCTGAAGCTGTCAGGCAGGAGACAGTCACCTCTGAAGCTGTCAGACAGGAGACAGATACCTCTGAAGCTGGTAGGCCGGAGACATGCACCTCTGAAGCTGGTAGGCAGGAGGCAGATACCTCTGAAGCTTGTAGGCAGGAGATATGTACCTCTGAAGCTGGTAGGCAGGAGACATGTACCTCTGAAGCTGGTAGGCAGGAGACATGCACCTCTGAAGCTGGTAGGCAGGAGACATGCACGTCTGAAGCTGGTAGGCAGGAGACATGCACGTCTGAAGCTGGTAGGCAGGAGACATGCACCTTTTGAAGCTGATAAGCAGGAGACATGCACCTCTGAAGCTGTCAAGCAGGAGACAGGTACCACTGAAGCTGGTAGGCAGGAGACAGGTACCTCTGAAGCTGGTAGGCAGGAGACAGGCACCTCTGAAGCTATCAGGCAGGAGACAGGTACCTCTGAAGCTGGTAGGCAGGAGACAGTCACCTCTGAAGCTGTCAGGCAGGAGACAGTCACCTCTAAAGCTGTCAGACAGGAGACATGCACCTCTGAATCTAGTAGGCTGGAGACAGGTACCTCTGAAGTTGGCAGGCAGGAGATAGGTACCTCTGAAGCTGGTAATCAGGAGACAGGTTCCTCTGAAGCTGGTAGGCAGAAGACAGTCACCTCTGAAGCTGTCAGGCAGGAGACATGGACCTCTGAAGCTGTCAGACAGAAGTCATGTACCTCTGAAGCTGGTAGGCAGGAGACAGGTACCTCTGAAGCTGGTAGGCAGGAGATAGGTACCTCTGAAGCTGGTAGGCGGGAGACATGCACCTCTGAAGCTGGTAGGCAGTATACAGGTACCTCTGAAGCTGGTAGACAGGAGACAGGTACCTCTGAAGCTGGAGACAGTCACCTCTGAAGCTGTCAGGCAGGAGACATGCACCTTTGAAGCTGGTAGGCAGGAGACAGGTTCCTCTAAAGCTGGTAGGCAAGAGACAGGTACCTCTGAAGCTGGTAGGCAGGAGACAGGTACCTCTGAAGCTGTCAGGCAGGAGACAGTCACCTCTGAAGCTGTCAGACAGGAGACAGATACCTCTGGAGCTGTTATGCCGGAGACATGCACCTCTGAAGCTGGTAGGCAGGAGGCAGATACCTCTGAAGCTGTCAGACAGGAGACAGATACCTCTGAAGCTGGTAGGCCGGAGACATGCACCTCTGAAGCTGGTAGGCAGGAGGCAGATACCTCTGAAGCTTGTAGGCAGGAGATATGTACCTCTGAAGCTGGTAGGCAGGAGACAGGTACCTCTGAAGCTGGTAGGCAGGAGACATGCACCTCTGAAGCTGGTAGGCAGGAGACATGCACTTCTGAAGCTGGTAGGCAGGAGACAGGCACCTTTTGAAGCTGATAGGCAGGAGACATGCACCTCTGAAGCTGTCAGGCAGGAGACAGGTACCACTGAAGCTGGTAGGCAGGAGACAGGTACCTCTGAAGCTGGTAGGCAGGAGACAGGCACCTCTGAAGCTATCAGGCAGGAGACAGGTACCTCTGAAGCTGGTAGGCAGGAGACAGTCTCTTCTGAAGCTGTCAGGCAGGAGACAGTCACCTCTAAAGCTGTCAGACAGGAGACATGCACCTCTGAATCTAGTAGGCAGGAGACAGGTACCTCTGAAGTTGGTAGGCAGGATATAGGTACCTCTGAAGCTGGTAATCAGGAGACAGGTACCTCTGAAGCTGGTAGGCAGAAGACAGTCACCTCTGAAGCTGTCAGGCAGGAGACATGCACCTCTGAAGCTGTCAGACAGAAGTCATGTACCTCTGAAGCTGGTAGGCAGGAGACAGGTACCTCTGAAGCTGGTAGGCAGGAGATAGGTACCTCTGAAGCTGGTAGGCGGGAGACATGCACCTCTGAAGCTGGTAGGCAGTATACAGGTACCTCTGAAGCTGGTAGGCAGGAGACAGGTACATCTGAAGCTCTTAGGCAGGAGACAGGTACCTCTGAAGTTGGTAGACAGGAGACAGTCACCTCTGAAGCTGTCAGGCAGGAGACAGTCACCTCTGAAGCTGTCAGACAGGAGACATGCACCTCTGAAGCTGGTAGGCAGGTGACAGGTACCTCTGAAGCTGGTAGACAGGAGACAGGTACCTCTGAAGCTGGAGACAGTCACCTCTGAAGCTGTCAGGCAGGAGACATGCACCTCTGAAGCTGGTAGGCAGGAGACAGGCATCTCTGAAGCTATCAGGCAGGAGACAGGTACCTCTGAAGCTGGTAGGCAGGAGACAGTCACCTCTGAACCTGTCAGACAGTAGACAGTCACCTCTGAAGCTGTCAGACAGGAGACATGCAACTCTGAATCTGGTAGGCAGGAGACAGGTACCTCTAAAGCTGGTTGGCAGGAGATAGGTACCTCTGAAGCTGGTAGGCAGGAGACAGGTACCTCTGAAGCTGGTAGGCAGAAGACAGTCACCTCTGAAGCTGTCAGGCAGGAGACATGCACCTCTGAAGCTGGTAGGCAGGAGACAGGTACCTCTGAAGCTGGTAGGCAGGAGATAGGTACATCTGAAGCTGGTAGGCAGGAGACATGTACCTCTGAAGCTGGTAGGCAGGAGACATGCACCTCTGAAGCTGTCAGACAGTAGACAGTCACCTCTGAAGCTGTCAGACAGGAGACATGCACCTCTGAATCTGGTAGGCAGGAGACAGGTACCTCTGAAGCTGGTTGGCAGGAGATAGGTACCTCTGAAGCTGGTAGGCAGGAGACAGGTACCTCTGAAGCTGGTAGGCAGAAGACAGTCACCTCTGAAGCTGTCAGGCAGGAGACATGCACCTCTGAAGCTGGTAGGCAGGAGACAGGTACCTCTGAAGCTGGTAGGCAGGAGATAGGTACCTCTGAAGCTGGTAGGCAGGAGACATGTACCTCTGAAGCTGGTAGGCGGGAGACATGCACCTCTGAAGCTGGTAGGCAGGATACAGGTACCTTTGAAGCTGGTAGGCAGGAGACAGTCACCTCTGAAGCTGTCAAGCAGGAGACAGTCACCTCTGAAGCTGGTAGGCAGGAGACATGCACCTCTGAAGCTGGTAGGAAGGAGACAGTTACCTCTGAAGCTGCTAGGCAGGGGACATGCCCCTCTGAAGTTGGTAGGCAGGAGACAGGTACCTCTGAAGCTGGTAGGCAGGAGACAGGTACCTCTGAAGCTGGTAGGCAGGAGACAGTCACCTCTGAAGCTGTCAGGCAGGAGACAGTCACCTCTGAAGCTGTCAGACAGGAGACATGCACCTCTGAAGCTGGTAGGCAGGAGACAGGTACCTCTGAAGCTGGTAGGCAGGAGACAGTCACCTCTGAAGCTGTCAGACAGTAGACAGTCACCTCTGAAGCTGTCAGACAGGAGACATGCAACTCTGAATCTGGTAGGCAGGAGACAGGTACCTCTAAAGCTGGTTGGCAGGAGATAGGTACCTCTGAAGCTGGTAGGCAGGAGACAGGTACCTCTGAAGCTGGTAGGCAGAAGACAGTCACCTCTGAAGCTGTCAGGCAGGAGACATGCACCTCTGAAGCTGGTAGGCAGGAGACAGGTACCTCTGAAGCTGGTAGGCAGGAGATAGGTACATCTGAAGCTGGTAGGCAGGAGACATGTACCTCTGAAGCTGGTAGGCAGGAGACATGCACCTCTGAAGCTGTCAGACAGTAGACAGTCACCTCTGAAGCTGTCAGACAGGAGACATGCACCTCTGAATCTGGTAGGCAGGAGACAGGTACCTCTGAAGCTGGTTGGCAGGAGATAGGTACCTCTGAAGCTGGTAGGCAGGAGACAGGTACCTCTGAAGCTGGTAGGCAGAAGACAGTCACCTCTGAAGCTGTCAGGCAGGAGACATGCACCTCTGAAGCTGGTAGGCAGGAGACAGGTACCTCTGAAGCTGGTAGGCAGGAGATAGGTACCTCTGAAGCTGGTAGGCAGGAGACATGTACCTCTGAAGCTGGTAGGCGGGAGACATGCACCTCTGAAGCTGGTAGGCAGGATACAGGTACCTTTGAAGCTGGTAGGCAGGAGACAGGTACCTCTGAAGCTGGTAGGCAGAAGACAGTCACCTCTGAAGCTGTCAGGCAGGAGACATGCACCTCTGAAGCTGGTAGGCAGGAGACAGGTACCTCTGAAGCTGGTAGGCAGGAGATAGGTACATCTGAAGCTGGTAGGCAGGAGACATGTACCTCTGAAGCTGGTAGGCAGGAGACATGCACCTCTGAAGCTGTCAGACAGTAGACAGTCACCTCTGAAGCTGTCAGACAGGAGACATGCACCTCTGAATCTGGTAGGCAGGAGACAGGTACCTCTGAAGCTGGTTGGCAGGAGATAGGTACCTCTGAAGCTGGTAGGCAGGAGACAGGTACCTCTGAAGCTGGTAGGCAGAAGACAGTCACCTCTGAAGCTGTCAGGCAGGAGACATGCACCTCTGAAGCTGGTAGGCAGGAGACAGGTACCTCTGAAGCTGGTAGGCAGGAGATAGGTACCTCTGAAGCTGGTAGGCAGGAGACATGTACCTCTGAAGCTGGTAGGCAGGAGACATGCACCTCTGAAGCTGGTAGGCAGGATACAGGTACCTTTGAAGCTGGTAGGCAGGAGACAGGTACCTCTGAAGCTGGTAGGCAGGAGACAGTCACCTCTGAAGCTGTCAAGCAGGAGACAGTCACCTCTGAAGCTGGTAGGCAGGAGACATGCACCTCTGAAGCTGGTAGGAAGGAGACAGTTACCTCTGAAGCTGCTAGGCAGGGGACATGCCCCTCTGAAGTTGGTAGGCAGGAGACAGGTACCTCTGAAGCTGGTAGGCAGGAGACAGGTACCTCTGAAGCTGGTAGGCAGGAGACAGTCACCTCTGAAGCTGTCAGGCAGGAGACAGTCACCTCTGAAGCTGTCAGACAGGAGACATGCACCTCTGAAGCTGGTAGGCAGGAGACAGGTACCTCTGAAGCTGGTAGGCAGGAGACAGTCACCTCTGAAGCTGTCAGACAGTAGACAGTCACCTCTGAAGCTGTCAGACAGGAGACATGCACCTCTGAATCTGGTAGGCAGGAGACAGGTACCTCTAAAGCTGGTTGGCAGGAGATAGGTACCTCTGAAGCTGGTAGGCAGGAGACAGGTACCTCTGAAGCTGGTAGGCAGAAGACAGTCACCTCTGAAGCTGTCAGGCAGGAGACATGCACCTCTGAAGCTGGTAGGCAGGAGACAGGTACCTCTGAAGCTGGTAGGCAGGAGATAGGTACATCTGAAGCTGGTAGGCAGGAGACATGTACCTCTGAAGCTGGTAGGCAGGAGACATGCACCTCTGAAGCTGTCAGACAGTAGACAGTCACCTCTGAAGCTGTCAGACAGGAGACATGCACCTCTGAATCTGGTAGGCAGGAGACAGGTACCTCTGAAGCTGGTTGGCAGGAGATAGGTACCTCTGAAGCTGGTAGGCAGGAGACAGGTACCTCTGAAGCTGGTAGGCAGAAGACAGTCACCTCTGAAGCTGTCAGGCAGGAGACATGCACCTCTGAAGCTGGTAGGCAGGAGACAGGTACCTCTGAAGCTGGTAGGCAGGAGATAGGTACCTCTGAAGCTGGTAGGCAGGAGACATGTACCTCTGAAGCTGGTAGGCGGGAGACATGCACCTCTGAAGCTGGTAGGCAGGATACAGGTACCTTTGAAGCTGGTAGGCAGGAGACAGGTACCTCTGAAGCTGGTAGGCAGGAGACAGTCACCTCTGAAGCTGTCAAGCAGGAGACAGTCACCTCTGAAGCTGGTAGGCAGGAGACATGCACCTCTGAAGCTGGTAGGAAGGAGACAGTTACCTCTGAAGCTGCTAGGCAGGGGACATGCCCCTCTGAAGTTGGTAGGCAGGAGACAGGTACCTCTGAAGCTGGTAGGCAGGAGACAGGTACCTGTGAAGCTGGTAGGCAGGAGACAGTCACCTCTGAAGCTGTCAGGCAGGAGACAGTCACCTCTGAAGCTGTCAGACAGGAGACATGCACCTCTGAAGCTGGTAGGCAGGAGACAGGTACCTCTGAAGCTGGTAGGCAGGAGATAGGTACCTCTGAAGCTAGTAGACAGGAGACAGGTACCTCTGAAGCTGGACACAGTCACCTCTGAAGCTGTCAGACAGGAGACATGCACCTCTGAAGCTGGTAGGCAGGAGACAGGTTCCTCTGAAGCTGTCAGGCAGGAAATAGGTACCTCTGAAGCTGTTAGTCAGGTGACAGGTACTTCTGAAGCTGGTAGGCAGGATATAGTCACCTCTGAAGCTGTCAGGTAGGAGACAGTCACCTCTGAAGCTGTCAGACAGGAGACGGGTACCTCTGAAGCTGGTAGGCAGGATACAGGTACCTCTGAAGCTGTCAGACAGGAGACGGGTACCTCTGAAGCTGGTAGGCAGGATACAGGTACCTCTGAAGCTGGTAGGCAGGATACATGCACCTCTGAAGCTGGTAGGCAGGAGACAGGTTCCTCTGAAGCTGTCAGGCAGGAAATAGGTACCTCTGAAGCTGTTAGTCAGGTGACAGGTACTTCTGAAGCTGGTAGGCAGGATATAGTCACCTCTGAAGCTGTCAGGTAGGAGACAGTCACCTCTGAAGCTGTCAGACAGGAGACGGGTACCTCTGAAGCTGGTAGGCAGGATACAGGTACCTCTGAAGCTGGTAGGCAGGAGACAGTCACCTCTGAAGCTGTCAGGCAGGAGACATGCACCTCTGAAGCTGTCAGGCAGGAGACAGGTACCGCTGAAGCTGGTAGGCAGGAGACAGGTACCTCTGAAGCTGGTTGGCAGGAGGCAGGCACCTCTGAAGCTATCAGGCAGGAGACAGGTACCTCTGAAGCTGGTAGGCAGGAGACAGGTTCCACTGAAACTGGCAGTCATGTAGAGTAATCAGACAGTATGAGATTGGTATACACAAATGGCAAAGCAAGCACAAAAATGTGATCCACAAAGTGTAGTCAGAAATCAAGCAGAAGGTCAGCAGTAGCCAGTTAGCAGAAGCAAAAAATCACAATCCAAACTTGTACATGGGGTTAGCCAAAAATCATCAAATGGAAGTAAGAACTACTAAGATATCAACTGGAACAGGGACTGTAGAGAAGAAAGACTTCAAAGTCAGAGCACTAGAGAATGGGCTGAGCTGCCTTATGTAGTTCACTAATTGCAAATTCCTAACACCTAGAGGATCAAGTGTGAGACAGCAGCCCTACAGAAACCCATACTCCAAATCAAAGATCTAGGAAAAGACAGAAAAGATCCTCTAGTGGCTCACAGCTATAAGTCAGGAAGGTGAGCCAGGCGTCCTAGGTTCAATCCTAGACTCAGGTGTGACACTGCAAAATAGCTCAGGCGTGAAATGGCTCAGCAGTTAAAGGGTACATATGTGTATTTCTTCAAAACTATTCATGTTTTCCTTTCCATAGCTTCTAATCTGCAGAGAAAGAAAATCAGTTTTCATTGTAAGTACCATACTGATGACCTTATTTTAAATGTTAGACGATAACCTGCAAACATCCTCTTTGCTGCCCTTATAATATGTAGAGCAACTTCTCTCTGCATTTTCTCAACCCTAAGATAGCTACAAAGTTACCTGTAAAATAAATATAAACCCTAAAATAGCTACAATGTAATTATTATTTATATTGTAGCTATCTTAGGGTTTATTTTACAGGTAAGTCTTTAGTCTTAAATAGGAATTATTTATTTAATGATAGTGTAGTGTTAGGTGTAATTGTAACTTAGGTTAGGATTTATTTTACAGGTAATTTTGTATTTCTTTTAGCTAGGTAGTTATTAAATAGTTAATAACTATTTAATAACTATTCTAACTAGCTAAAATAAATACAAAGTTACCTGTAAAATAAATATAAATCCTAAAATAGCTACAATGTAATTATTAATTACATTGTAGCTATCTTAGGGTTTATTTTACAGGTAAGTATTTAGTTTTAAATAGGAATAATTTATTAAAGTATAGTGTAGTATTAGGTGTAATTGTAACTTAGGTTAGTTTTTATTTTACAGGTTAATTTCTCTTTATTTTAACTAGGTAGCTATTAAATAGTTAATAACTATTTAATAGCTATTGTACCTAGTTAAAATAAATTGAAAGATGCCTGTAAAATAAAAATAAATCCTAAGATAGCTACAATGTAACTATTATTTATATTGTAGCTATATTAGGGTTTATTTTAAAGGTAAGTATTTAGTTTTAAATAGGATTAATTTAGTTAAGAAGAGAAATATTATTTAGATTTATTTAATTAATATTTAAGTTAGGGGGGTGTTAGGGTTAGTGTTAGACTTAGGTTTAGGGGTTAATAATTTTATTACAATGGCGGCGGTGTAGGGGGGGGTTAATAAGTTTAATATAGGTTGCGGCGGGGTCCGGGAGCGGCGGTTTAGGGGTTAAACTATTTATTTAGTTGTGGCGAGGTCCGGGATCAGCAGGATAGGGGTTAATAAATTTATTATAGATGGCTGCGGTATAGGGGGGGCAGGATAGGGGTTACTAGATATAATGTAGGTGGTGGCGGGGTCCGGGAGCGGTGGTTTAGGGGTTAATACATATATTATAATTGTGGCGGGGTCTGGGAGCGGCAGTTTAGGGGTTAATACATATATTATAGTTGCGGCGGGGACCGGGAGCGGCGGTTTAGGGGTTAATACATATATTATAGTTGCGGCGGGGACCAGGAGCGGCGGTTTAGGGGTTAACATATTTAGTATAGCTTGCGGCGGGGTCCGGGAGCGGCGGATTAGGGGGTAATACATTTATTTAGTTGCGGCGGTGTAGGGGGGCAGATTAGGGGTGCTTAGACTCGGGGTACATGTTAGGGTGTTAGGTGCAGACATCTCCCATAGGAATCAATGGGATGTCTGGCAGCAGCGAACATGAGCTTTCGCTATGGTCAGACTCCCATTGATTCCTATGGGATCCGCTGCCTCCAGGGCGGCGGATTGAAAACCAGGTATGCTGGGCCGGAAAAGTGCCGAGTGTACCTGCTAGTTTTTTGATAACTAGCAAAAGTAGTCCGATTGTGCCGCACTTGTGTGCGGAACATCTGTAGTGACGTAAGCATCGATCTGTGTCGGACTGAGCCCGGCGGATCGAAGCTTACGTCACAAAATTCTACTTTTGCCGGTGTCTAGGGCTTGATAACTAAGGCGAATCAGCCTGGCCACAAATACGCTGCGGAATTCCAGCATATTTGAGGTAGACACGTTGATAACTAGAGGTCTATATATTCTCATTGAAAGTAAGTATTTCTGGATGTTCCTCAAGAGACAGTTGATGTTCATTTACTTCCATGCCATATCAAGTTAATTCCTCACAAAGTTAAGCCCCTAAGTTCTTGGGAAAGCAAGGTTCAGTGCAGAGCCTTGGAGGTCCGGGACAAAACAGTTCCATATAAGGAGCAGTGTTCTACAGTCTGGGGCATTACTATTTAGTGATGTGTTGCTTGGGTGTTGATCAATAGGGTTTTGGATGGTGTCAAGTTTTTTTTTTTATAAAATATGGTACATGAAAAGGTGGGAAAGCCTGCAAGAGGGACAGTTTCATAGAAAAAATAATTAAAAGGCCACAGTGACTTCTGTTCTCCTGATGAATAAACTGATGTGTTTAAATTTCAGCAACATACTGATAGCTGTGTCCAAAATATAAAGATGCCAATGGAATGGACTGTGTTCATGGACATCGATGGGTAAACAAGAGGAGTCTTCACAAATGTGTAGAGTCTGATCCTGGAGAAAGGCAGTACAAGAGCAATCAACTCATGCACAACTTGCAGAGACATGTGACCCATCATTTGAAACATAAGTGTTAAAATTATGTTTTTTTTTTAAATATGGGGAGGCTGTGAAACAGTTCCTCTACATTCCTCAGCCAGAAATAAACTGCTACACCCATAAAACCAGTTATTTAAAAGAG